>NC_137690.1:60155352-60195352 GCF_963989245.1 Nansenia antarctica | reverse complement strand
TTACACAGGGAGAGACACAGTTATAGTAGGATCAACTGAGGCCGGATTAGGATAATCATATGAAAATACCACAGGTTGTCAAGGAACTTCCCCTGCCTGCCAGGCAATAGCAGAAGTGATAGCACACAGCTATTATTATTATTAACATTCCCGTTCGTTACTAAAAACATGTCATGTTTCCTTTATACTGTAACATTTGAAACAAGTTACTCTATTGTTTAGATGCACTATTGTTTACATGCACAAACTATACACAGCCACAAAATCGTTGTATAAACTATCATCGACAGGTGTTTCTCGTGGCGTCTATGATGTCGTATGAATTTCAGAGGGATTACATGTCCATAGTCCCATCCCTCCACTTGAACAGGTTAGGCCCAGGTTGTGGCTTTAATGTGATCTATTGAGTATTATAACACTGTCGTTAAGAGCTGGACCGTTTCGTATACAGTAGGTAACCTTCAAGGGCCTATTGAGCTAACGTTAGCCGGCTACCTAACCGTGATCTGACATGGCTCGCAGGAACATCTCTGCCAGGCCGGTAGCTATCTGTGCAGACAGAAGGCCTGCCACTTGCCTAGTTGGCATTACGACAATCACCGATCACATTGATTCCGCTTAGATCGATGCAGTTTACCTGTCGTATAAATGAATCCGCTCTGCGACAGGTGATCCTGACAGCCCAAATGCGACAATCCAATTGTCACTGTTGTTCAATCGTCGTTCTCAGCGATGCTCTTCCTGGAGGAGACCCGTGCCGAGGCTGCCTGTCACTTCCGGGATGCAGAGAGGCACGTGTGAGGATGCTGGATGCTGAGGAGGAGATAGATACCTATCCACATTTACTACTGGTGTCACTTCTCCCACATTAGTGTGCTGCCGCAAATTCTCAGATTGATCTATTATATAGAAAGTGAGTATCTGGAAAGTGCGTATCAATAAATGATTGCAATCCCTTTCATCTGACTACACAGAAAAACTCAACTTTCTGCACCCACATTCTGATTCTGCAGCCAGAAGGAGTGATGCTCGTAGTTGAGCCTGATATAAAACACAAAACGATGCATGTGGCAATATTACTGTATGCATTACTGTAAGTAAGCGCTTTGAGTTGCATTTCATGGACGAAAGGCGCTATATAAATAAAGCTTTACTTACTTACTTACGTATGCATTAGAAATGCATTTTAATCAAATGAAAGTTATCATATATTGATTGGTTCAAAATTGTTTCTAGCAGATGCACACAGTTTACACATTAAGAGTCTGGCGTCAGTCAGGCTCTTAATTTGTCAACTGTGTGCACCTGCTGCAAGAAACTATTTTTGAACGAATCAAAATTGCTACTGTATTATGAACTACCTACATGACTGCTTTACAATATGAATATTTCAATAAACCAGACCCAGGCGCTATACGGTACCTCTTTCCTACAATGATCTTTTTTTTTTTTTAAACCACCAATACTTTATTATTAATGCAGTACAGTACATGTACAGGGACTGCATCAAGTGAACACAACAGGATGTCCCGCCTTTACGTGGTTTCCATTGGCTGTTGAGCTGTACCGAGAGTTGTGACTGGTGCAAAATAACCGTAATTCATAAGCACCTCCCCTTTACTTCCTGATTTGACAGCTGTCACTGTACGCCGAGGTCAAGGGGAAAGAAGCATGGCTGCCTTGTTCAGAGGGTCTAGGAATTTATTGCGAAGGTGCAATAAACATGTCGACCTGTCGGTGCACGGTAATGTCTTTACGTATTAGTGCAATAATCCATAGTTTGTTGTGACGCGTGCATGTGTATAACGGGAAATAGTGCAGGCGAAAAGCCCTTTTCCGACGGCTAGCCTAGCCGAGAATGTGTTCAGTCAGTGGCGGTTTTTCAGCCTGCAATCAAATGTTCAGGAGAGTTGGCCACTCGCTGTGCTTTTAATGTTTGCATTAGCTAAAGACAATACTTCTCCAGTTGACGTTAATGATAGTGAGCATTTGAACTGTGTGAACTGATTGCCAACAATAGCTTTTGACAATGGACTTGACAAAGGATGAGCTGATGTCCCCTAAAATCTAGCTCGCATATTAGCCAATTCCGATCATTGTTTTCTTAAATGCACTTTTAAGTCACCAAAGTCACACAATCTTCATGGCTGTAAGACGTGCATAGTAGCTAGCTAGTCAGACACTGTTATTTATGCTATTCTATCCCTAGTAGTATGTGTTTCAGCAAACATGATCAGTAAACAGTTGATCACCATGATCAACTTTAAATATGATCAGCCTCTTATACCACCTGCATCTCTCTGCCCTGCTGTTGAGTCCTCCTGAGAGTCTGCTATCAACAGTAGACCTCAGCTAGAAATCAGACATTACACAAGAGTGGCTGTGCTCTATTGGAAATGTTGCCACTCATTTTGACACATCAGAAACAATTGCATAAAGGCATTGTCAATTTGTCATAAGGACTTTTCCTACATGTGTGTTGTTTTGCAGACATGGTGTGTGTGTGTGTGTGTGTGTGTGTGTGTGTGTGTGTGTGTGTGTGTGCGCGTGCGCGTGCGCGTGTGTGAGTCAGAGAGTGTGAGTGAGTGAGAGAAACAATGTTTTCTGTCACTCTGTTCTGTGTAGATTTTCAGATTGTCAAATGGTGTAGAAGGCTGATTGGTTAGTCACAGCTTAACCCAGCGTCCCTGTAGACCAGACAGTTACAGCGGATAACTGGCTCGATTTTAAATGACGACTCCCACCTTTTGCACAGTGAATTTCGGCCTCTTCCTTTTGGACGTTTTATAGTCCCAGGCGCAGAACAAGGCAGTATAAAAATAGCTTTGTTCCAGCAGCCATCACTCAGATAAACAAGTCATAGCAACATTGCACAGATTATTTTATTATTTTATCTTTTGTTTTTAGTGAGGATTAGAACATTGAGTACTTTTATTTATGTTTGTCTACTGTCTGTGTTGTTTCTGAAATGTGTGTCAACATGGATGACTCGTTTACTGCAAAACTGGGTACATGGTAACCTGAACCTGATTTACATAACAACTGTGTTCAAAGATCACTTGTATGTTCAGTAGAGTACAGTATGCTCCATGAAGCCGGCATAGACTGATCATGTTACATGTTAACCCACCCTGTTATCAGCCAACCAGGGTCTGTGCATGGGCTGGGAGGCGTGGGGATATGGAGCAACACTGAGTGAGTGAACAATGGTATTGTTCTCATGGTATCTATATTTCAGTAAGAAAATATTGGTTTGGGAGCCAGACAATATCTCACCTTAGCAAGAAAGTGACAAGTTGGCCAAGCAGAAACAGAGTGCCACCCTGGAAAGGAGAGTGATTTACGTTTAAGTTATGTTTTTTTTCTCAGTGGGGCAGTCCCACTCATAGTTTTTCATTTTATTGGACAGATATAGTGAAGAGAGACAGGAAAGTAAGGAGAAGAAGGGAGAGAGGGCATGTCAGCAGGGCATGGGCTGGAGTCGAACCCATGCCGACATGGGCATATGTGTGCACTGTAGACCGTGGCACTAGACCACTAGACCACCCCAGGCCACAGTGATTTACTCATTTGAGACTAATAGCAGCATGTCATCACATTCACTGGTGTAGTGTGTTTGATTACCCTCTCCCTCTCTTCTTCTTCTGTCCAGTGTCAAGCAGGTCGATGGCCTCTAAGACTCCTGTGGGTTTTATTGGGCTTGGGAACATGGGCAGCCCAATGGCTAAGAATCTGCTGAAACACGGTTACCCTGTCATTGCCACTGATGTCTTCCCAGAGTCCTGCAAGGAGCTGCAAGACCTGGGTGCACAGGTACAACCCCATTCACTTACCCCACTCGCTCACTGACTTCAGTGGTATATTACCATTGCACAACAGTGATATAGTAATGATTGGTAATGCACTTTTTGGAACTTCATCTTCATCTTATGTACTTGCATTTTTCCGTTTTGTGACGTGTCCCCTTATTTCAGGGCTCCAAAAGTTATTGGACAAAATCATGTAATGTCCTAATAAACTACTTGAGTTTAGTATTTGGTTGACAATCCTTTGCATGCAATAACTGCCTGGGAAGTCTGCGACCCATTGACCCCACCAGAAGCTGGTTATATTCTTTGGTGATGTCTGCCAGACCTGTAATGCAGCCATCTTCAGTTGTTTCTTTTGAGGTCTTGTTGCCTAAAACCATATCGTCAGGAAATCAAATGCAAGTTAGATTGAAATCGGGAGATTCGTCTGGCCAGTCAACAACTTTATGCTTGTTGGCTTTGAAAAACTCCCTAGTTGCTATGGCAGTGTGTGGGGTAGTGGTGTGTGGAGTAGTGGTGTGTGGGGTAGTGATGTGTGGGGTAGTGGTGTGTGGGGTAGTGGTGGTCTAGTGGATAGTGAGTTGGACTTGTGATCGGAAGGTTGTGAGTTCAAATCCCGCCTGAAACCACACCACTACTAGTGTGCCCTTGAGTAAGGCACTTTGCCCTCAGTTTACTCCAGGGGGAATGTCCCTGTAATTCGTAATTGTAAATCGCTTTGGATTAAAAGCGTCTGCTAAATGGCAAAATTATTAATTATTTAGTGTGTTTGGGGTCATTGTTTTACTGTATGATGAAGCGACATCCAATGAATTTGGAGATAGCAGACTAGAGATAGCAGACTCCAAATGCAAAGTCTAGAATCAATACTAGACACGAGACACCTGTAAAGCCATTTTTCCAGTACTTTTGGTGCCCTGAAATAGGGGGACTATGCATACAAAGGGTTGTAAATTCAAAATATTAAAACCAATCTGAAAAAAGAAAACATTGAATAAAGCTGAGAACCTCCACTTTAATGTCAGCAATTGTTTGATTCCAAGTCCGAACTGTTGGAGTACAGAGCTAAAAGAAGACAATACTCCAATACTTATGGAGGGCACTGTATGTATGAATGTGTTTGTACTTCTTATGTCATCTTCCTTGGTGTTTCTCTCACCCCTCGCCTCCCATCTCTCCCCCCTCGACTCCCATCTCTCACCCCTCGACTCCCATCTCTCCCCCCTCGACTCCCATCTCTCCCCCCTCGACTCCCATCTCTCCCCCCTCGACTCCCATCTCTCCCCATGTCCAGATCCTGGACTCCCCAGCAGAAGTAGCCGACAAAGCGGACCGTATCATCACCATGCTGCCCTCCAGTCCCAATGTCATAGAGGTCTACACAGGTGCCAACGGCATCCTCAAGTGAGCAGAACTCTCTCTATACATAATAGTCCTCTCCACAACCTGTTGGCCAACCCATGCCCATTTGTCTGTCTTTCGTTCTAAATGAACTGTGGGTTCTATCCATACAATGCAAGGACATAGTTAACACACACACACACACAGGCAGGCAAGGACCACAGTGTGACTGTGACTGGGGTGCATTTTCCTCCTCGTCTTCAGAAAGGTGAAGAAGGGCACGCTGCTGATCGACTCCTCCACCATCGACCCCTCCGTGTCCAAGGAGATGGCCTTGGCTGCCGAGAAGATGGGTGCAGTGTTCATGGATGCGCCTGTGTCAGGAGGTAAGGGAGGGCGAGGGCCATGGCCATGAACTTTTTTTTTTTTATTTTTTTTTTTTTTTTTTTTTAAAGACACAGTGACACACTCCATTCTTCTGGAGTTCGCAGAGGGAAATCTATGTTTGGTTATGGATTGTATATTAAATAACCTGTTCTCCACCTATAAGGGTATTTAGACACAGTCGGGTTGGCACAAACTTTTTTTTTCTCCATTGGCACAAACTCTCATAAATGATCTGTGAATTGGAGTTTGGAACTGTCAGTCCGGTCATCTAGGAAGACGTTTTTGCAGATTCTCCCACTGAATCAGGACTTGGCCCCTGATGCGCTATGACAGCAGTAGTATTGACAGTAGTATTACAGGTCTATTGATAATCAGCCTATGTCGGTCAATCTCAAGGTGTCTGGCTATTCTGGGTGAAAATGTAGGCCTTTATGCCTATTTGTTATGTTTGTGATTCCTGTTGTAGTGGGGGGAAATATGCAATTTCATAAATAATCTGATCAGCTTAATTCTCTACTCCAAAATATCGACCTTGATGATACATTCTAAAGTGATTTTGTTATGAAAAGTGTTAGGCTACTTTTGTTTTTCATGATGAGGGACATTTACATGGAATTGGCCAATAATGATAATAATAACTTTTATTTGTATAGCACTTTTCCTTTTGCAAACGTTGCAGCTCAAAGTGCTTAATACAGTATTATTGAATTATCTTTCAATACAGTGGAGAAGCTAGCATTGGTAAATGGATTACACTTATACAGCGCCTTATTCCAAAGAGCTTTACAATGGCCTCTCATTCACCCATTCACACACACATTCACACACCAATGGTGGTGCCGGCCCGCTCATTGGGAGCAATTTGGGGGTCAGTGACAATTGTAATTGTCAATGACAATTATTTCTAAGACAATTAATTGTCCAGAAAATTTGGGAATTGTTACAGGCCTAACTGTAGCCTATATATACACTCACCAAGTGTATACCTGTACACCTGTCAACAGTATAAGCTGGTGGAGCTTAAACTGTTAAGCTGTTGGTGTGGGGAGTGTTTTCTTTGCACACTTTGAGCCCATTAATACCAATCAATGATCGCGTGAATGCCACAGCCTATTTGGATATTGTTGCTGACCATGTGCATCACTTCATGGCCACAAGGTACCCATCTTCTAATGGCTACTCTCAGCATGATAATGCACCATGTTACCAAGCAAAAGTCATCTCAAACTGGTTTCATGAACATGACAATGACTTCAGTGGCCTTCCCAGTCACCGGATCTGAATCCCTTTGGGATGTGGTAGAACGGGAGATTCATTGTTTGAAAGTGCACCTGAAAAGTCTGCAGGAATTGTGTGATATAACCATGTCATCATGGACCAGAATCTCAAATGAATGTTTCTTACATCTTGTAAAATCAATGCCACGAAGAATTGAGGCTGTTTTGATAGCAAAGGGAGGCCCTACCCAGTATAGTATAGTGTTCCTAATAAGTGTTCAGTGAGTGCATGTACTCCAGGGCTGTATATCTGATGGACATGCACAGGTCAATGTCTGCATTCTGATGCAAAATCAACAGATGGTGGATGGCATCATGTTAATGTTGTGTAGGAAAGACAAACAGAAACATCTGGGTGCGCTAGTCACCTATCACAGCATTTTTTTTGTTTTTGTTTTTTTATTTTTTTTCAGATTTTATCCCTTTTTCACCCAATTTGGTAGCCAATTTAACCCAACTTAGCATCCAATTATCCCCTGCCTATTGCATGGGATCCGCCGCACGACCCCGCGGCCGGCAGTCCCAGAGGAGGGCGCCAGGCAGACTAGGCTGACTGGCTCCTCGAGCCCAGTACCGTTATTCCGTCACCCAGGGGGCGGTGTTGCGCGACGGATCCTAGTCCAGAAATACTCCTATACCCCCTCGGAAGCGGCCGGCCAATATGCCGCTTCCCGTGTGCCTCGGCCATATCTGGATCTGGCAGCATTGTTTTTGTGACAAGTTTTGTGTGAGCTCTAAAATGAAAGCTCTAAAACCCATTACAGTTTTTCTTTTATTTTGACTGTTGCTGAAAGACAGTCATAGTAATGTATGGAGCTACCCTCGCCAAAAGGTCCCCTGAATCTTGTATTACTTGCATTTGACTTTTAAGACAAGGTTAAGGGTTTAAATCGTCATGACGCTGTTCCTCTCTCTGTCTGATGGCTCCATGACAGAGCACAGGACCCGCAGGCCTTTTAATAGCTTGAACCGAAATGGAGAAACCCATGTCAGCTCTTTTAATGTTGATGGAGCCATAATGGGGAGTGTCCTGTGTCCGTGCCTTTCATGTAGATAAGAGTTGTAAAGAGTAGACCGACTGCCCTCACATGGAGTGCGGGGGAGAGGAGAGATTAGACAAGAAGGAGACACGGAGCAATTAAAGTCTCCCTCTCACCTCGGCAGGACCAAGCAGGGGGGGGCACACACACACACACACACACACACAGATGCTCATATTCCGATATGCCTATATTTTGACACTATGAGGCCTATAGGCTATATATACACTATGTACCTATATATATATATACGTATATATATATATATTATATATACAGTATACACTACCGTTCGAAGGTTTGGGGTCACCCAGACAATTTCGTGTTTTCCATGAAAACTCACACTTTTATTTATCAAATGAGTTGCAAAATGAATAGAAAATATAGTCAAGACATTGACAAGGTTAGAAATAATGATTTTTATTTGAAATAATAATTTTGTCCTTCAAACTTTGCTTTCGTCAAAGAATGCTCCCTTTGCAGCAATTACAGCATTGCAGACCTTTGGCATTCTAGCTGTTAATTTGTTGAGGTAATCTGAAGAAATTTCACCCCACACTTCCTGAAGCACCTCCCACAAGTTGGATTGGCTTGATGGGCACTTCTTGCCCATCGAGATACGGTCAAGCTGCTCCCACCACAGCTCAATGGGGTTGAGATCTGGTGACTCCGCTGGCCACTCCATTACAGACAGAATACTAGCTGCCTGCTTCTTCCCTAAATAGTTCTTGCATAATTTGGAGGTGTGCTTTGGGTCATTGTCCTGTTGTAGGAGGAAATTGGCTCCAATCAAGCGCTGTCCACAGGGTATGGCATGGCGTAGCAAAATTGAGTGATAGCCTTCCTTATTCAAAATCCCTTTTACCTTGTACAAATCTCCCATGTTACCAGCACCAAAGCAGCCCCAGACCATCACATTACCTCCACTATGCTTGACAGATGGCGTCAGGCACTCTTCCAGCATCTTTTCACTTGTTCTGCGTCTCACAAATGTTCTTCGATTTGTCTGTCCATAACACTTTTTTCCAATCTTCCTCTGTCCAATGTCTGTGTTCTTTTGCCCATATTAATTTTTTCCTTTTATTGGCCAGTGTCAGATATGCCTTTTTCTTTGCCACTCTGCCTAGAAGGCCAGCATCCCGGAGTCGCCTCTTCACTGTAGATGTTGACACTGGCGTTTTGCGGGTACCATTTAATGAAGCTGCCAGTTCAGGACCTGTGAGGCGTCTATTTCTCAAACTAGAGACTCTAATGTACTTGTCTTCTTGCTCAGTTGTGCACCGGGGCCTCCCACTTCTCTTTCTACTCTGGTTAGAGCCTGTTTGTGCTGTTCTCTGAAGGGAGTAGTACACACCGTTGTAGGAAATGTTCAGTTTCTTGGCAATTTCTCACATGGAATAGCCTTCATTTCTAAGAACAAGTTTCATATGAAAGTTCTCTTTTTCTGGCCATTTTGAGAGTATATTCGAACCCACAAATGTGATGCTCCAGATACTCAACTAGCTCAAAGGAAGGCCATTTGTATAGCTTCTCTAACCAGCAAAACCGTTTTCAGCTGTGCTAACGTAATTGCACAAGGGTTTTCAAGGTTTTTCTAATCATCCATTAGCTTTTTAACGCGATTAGCAAACACAATGTACCATTAGAACACTGGAGTGACGGTTGCTGGAAATGGGCCTCTATACACCTATGTAGATATTCCATAAAAAAACTGATGTTTGCAGCTAGAATAGTCATTTTCCACATTAACAATGTGTAGTGTATTTCTGATTAATTTAATGTTATCTTCATTGAAAAAAACTGTGCTTTTCTTATAAAAATAAGGAAATTTCCAAGTGACCCCAAACTTTTGAACGGTAGTGTGTATATATATATACACGCACAGTCATGGACAATATTGGCACCCCTGCACTTCTGTCAGATAATGCACCCCTTCTCCCAGAAAATTGTTGCAATTACAAATGCTTTGGTATTTACATGTTTATTTCTTTTGTTTGCATTGGAACAACACAAAAAAAGCAGAGAAAAAAAGTCAAATCTGATCAATCCACACAGAACTCCAAAAATGTACTGGGCAAAATTAGAAGAAATTAAATTGTAAGAAATAATTGTATTTCAAGCATGTAATGCTCCTTTAATTTGTATTTAAACTCACCTGTGGCAAGTCAAAGATATAGAATATAGAAATTTAGAATTTTAGAAAAGTTCTCAACCTTGTGTTGTCTGTCTGTGCGTACCGCAGTGAGCATGGAGAAAAGAAAGAAGAGCAAAGAATTGTCTGAGGATTTGAGAACCAAAATTGTGGAAAAGCATGGACAATCTCAAGGCTACAAGTCCATCTCCAGAGATCTTAATGTTCCTGTGTCCACTGTGCGTGATGTCATCAAGAAGTTTACAACCCATGGCACTATCGCTAATCTCCCAGGACGTGGATGAAAGAGAACAAATTGAAAGATTGCAACGAAGGATTGTTCGAATGGTGAATAAAAAAACCTCAATCAACTTCCAAACAAATTCAAGCTGACCTGCAGACACGGGGTACAACAGTGGCAGCTCGCACTATCCGTCGCCATCTGAATGAAATGGGACGCTATGGTAGGAGACCCAGGAGGACCCCACTGCTGACACAGAGACATCAAAAAGCCAGACTGCAGTTTGCCAAAACTTACCTGTCAAAATCCAAAATCTTTCTGCCAGAACGTCCTGTGGACAGATGAGACCAAAACAGAGCTTTTTGGTAAAGCACATCATTCTACTGTTTACAGAAAACAAAATGAGATCTTCAAAGAAAAGAACACGGCCCTACACTCAAACATGGTGAAGGTTGACAGATGTTTTGGAGTTGGAGTTGCTTTGCTGCTTCTGGCACCGGATGCCTTGACTGTGTGCATTGCATCATGAAATCTGATCTGACTACCAAATAATTTTGGGGCGCAATGTACGGCCCAGTGTCAGAACGCTGGGTCTCCGTCAGAGGTCATGAGTCTTCCAGCAAGACAATGACCCAAAGCACACTTCAAAAAGCACCCACAAATGGTTTAAGACAAAGCTCTGGAGAGTTCTAAAGTGGCCAGCAATGAGTCCAGTTCTAAATCCCATACAACACCTGTAGCGTGATCTCAAAACAGCAGTTGGAAGAAGGCACCTTTCAACTGTGAGAGACCTGGAGCAGTTGGAAAAGAAGAGTGGTCCAAAATTCCAGTAGAGATGTAAGAAACTCATTCATGGTAACAGGAAGTGACTGATTTCAGTTATTTTTTCAGTGGGTGTGCTACCAAATATTAAGTTGTATCATTTTGTCCTGTACATTTTTGGAGTTCTTTGTGGAATCATATCAGATTTGGCCTTTTTTCTCTGCTTTTCTCTGTTGTTCCAATGCAAACAAAAGAACGACACGTGAATACCAAAGCATTTGTAATTGCAACAATCTTCTGGGAGAAGTGTTGCATTATCTGACAGAAGTGCAGGGGTGCCAATATGTTTGTCCATGACTATATATATATATATATATGTATGTATGTTAGAGGTTGTGGCCATGCGTGCCATGGCTAGAGAGACACTGTGTCTTTAGAGAAGTTGTTTGAGAGTGGCTCTTGAGCTGTTATAGTCTGCCAAGATAGACAGCGTGGGATTGACTGAACTGAGCTTGTGCTTACATGTATATGGAATATTCTGGGCTTTTACTTATTCTAATTCATAACTACCTGCATGCGCATCTAGTTAAGAAAAAAAATTGGGTCTCTCCATTTCATAAATCACACATCGGTTTAGTCTTTTTAAGTCCAAATGGGCACATTATTTAAGAACATATTGATGAATGAGGCCAATTGACTCATTCTTACACACACACACAAAAACACACTCTTTGTTTATTGGCTGGTGTCTCCAGTGAACACACAGGCTATACTTAGTGAGATCAGCCCCCTGTGAAGACACTTCCTCTCATCTTCCACTCACCAACTAAGTCTGTTACACACAAACACAAACACACACACACACACACACACACACACACACACACACACTGTTTACATACTGTAGACAGCCAGTAGTTAGTGAGTGCAGTCCTGTGTGAAGGCCTTTCCTTCAGAGCTAAGGCTCTTAGCTAAGCCTATTTTACTGTCCTGAAATGGCCAATGATTTACCTGTTACCTCTGCCCTGAGCCCCACAGACGCCCATTGGCCGACTCACACTGTCTGTCTCTCTCTCTCTCTCTCTCTCTCTCTCTCTCTCTCTCTCTCTCTCTCTCTCTCTCTCTCTCTCTCTCTCTCTCTCTCTCTCTCTTCAAGCACACACACACACACACTTTATCCCCTCGTCTGCGAAAGAAAGTAGCCTAAAGTGATGAGCTGAACTTGGGGAGCGAGGTCGTGAGGAGAAGGCCTCAGGTCAGGTCAGGTCAGGGCACCTGACCACCACCGTAGTCCTGATGTGTATTAGATTGTAGTTCTCTCCCTCTCTCTGGCTCATTCACTTCAAGGCCTGGAGGAATTAAGTGATGGGGGGGGGGGGTTTCACATGCTGCGTTTTTGCCAGAAGGTGGCGCTCTACTCTACCCAAATAGGGAAACATAGAGAACGTGTGTGTGTGTGTGTGTGTCTGGTGGTTTTTTTGGGGGGGGGAATACAGAGCCACTAATGCTGAGTGTATGCATTTCCATCTCATCCACATCTTGCATGCAAATTTACCAGACATGACAAGTACATTTACACACACACACACACACACACACACGCAAACCGATTGTTCCTTCAGGATTTCATTTCTGTCTTGTTGAATCATTTCAATGTCCTTTTAATATCAAATCAGTCTTCTGTGTTGAGAGTGAGGTAGTGCTTTCTCAGTGTGTTTTTTTGTGTGTGTTTTTTGTGTGTGTCTTTTTTCATGTGCAAAGAGCTGGTGTTTGTGACTGTGTTAGCGCTGGTGGCTCCCACCTCGTGTGCGTCACTAGGGGTTTGGCAGTCGCCCCTGGGGTCTGAGACGAGGAATAATAACCCTGTTAAAAAACGACAATCAAAAAAAGCTTGCTCTCCCCCCCCCCCCCCTCTCCCTCTCTGACCAGTTGTCTGTTCTTGTCCTGCCTGATCCAGCTGTGTCCTGGAGTACATGCCCACACACACACACACACACACTAACTCGCCAACAGGACGGTATATTTACATCCACGCGCACACACACACACACTGAACATGGATACTCTCACTACACAAATACACACTTTCATTCACCCTCATACTGTCTGGTGTCGTTAAAAGTGTCCGCATGCAAACTCGACCCACAACAAAACGGGCTCTTACGTCACAGACTCGGGGTGTTGGCACGGCGACGGCAGAAATAGGAGCTTTGGCTAACGAGCGGCGGGATCGTTAGCGGTAATTACCCAGCATGCCTGTGTCTGAGTCTGTCTACCCGCGGTGGGCCGCCACATCGCTAACGGACGATGGCTTTAAAAGGCTTTAAAAAAAACTTTCATTGTTTTACCAACGCTGGGAAACGTCGCTATCAGCGAGAGAAGTGTGTGTGAATGTGTGTGGGGATATTGCACTTTGGTGGGACCGTGGGAGCTTGCTGTGAGAGGATAATCTCTGTTTTAGCAATACCAATATTATGTTCCAAACAACCAAAGTTGAGTGTGTGTGTGACTAATTTCACCAGAGTATATACAGTCATATTGAGCATATACAGTCATATTGAGTATATACAGTCATATTGAGTATATACAGTCATATTGAGTATATACAGTCATATTGAGTATATACAGTCATATTGAGTATATACAGTCATATTGAGCATATACAGTCATATTGAGTATATACAGTCATATTGAGCATATACAGTCATATTGAGTATATACAGTCATATTGAGCATATACAGTCATATTGAGTATATACAGTCATATTGAGCATATACAGTCATATTGAGTATATACAGTCATATTGAGCATATACAGTCATATTTAGTATATACAGTCATATTGAGCATATACAGTCATATTGAGCATATACAGTCATATTGAGCATATACAGTCATATTTAGTATATACAGTCATATTGAGCATATACAGTCATATTGAGCATATACAGTCATATTTAGTATATACAGTCATATTGAGGAAAAACATGTTTCTGAAGGCACCAACGATACGCAAACGGACGCATATTTGGGACAGTTTGATAGATTAGACAGATTAAGGTAGCAAAACAATTGTTAATCGTCCTTAATTTACACTCCTGCTATTGAGTAAAGTATACATTGTCTATATGTAAATAAAATAAACACTCCCAAGTGGAAGTGATGAGATGAAAGAGACAGCAGCTTGGTGGAGGCTCGTGAATGGGAGAGAGAGTGACATGACAGAGCTGCTGGCCCTGCTGTCAGAGATGACGAACCGGCGTTGGAGGGAGTGTGAGGAGATTAGCATAACAAGCCCTTCACTGAGGAGTCGGGGAGACGGGGAGAGGGCTGGGTTATGACTGGGGTGACTGGGGGTAAGGTGGGGAGGGGTGAGGGGTCCAGGCAGGGGGATGGGGTGGGGGGGGGGGTGATGTTTAGCTTGGACTCCAGATGGAAGCAGACCCACAGCAGCTGGGTGACTGGCCCTCTCAGCACTGCCTGTGTGTCATCTGCTCTGTGTGTGTGTGTGTGTGTGTGTGTGTGTGTGTGTGTGTGTGTGTGTGTGCGTGTGCGTGTGCGTGTGCGTGTGCGTGTGTGTGTGTGTGTGTGTGTGTGTGTGTGTCTGTGTGTGTGTGTCAGTGTGTCAGCTGGTGTATGTGTCAGTCATACTATATGGCTGTCTATCAAATTCCCCCTCCCATATGTGTCACTCATCTGAGGGGCATTTGGATTTGGTCTGTTTGAATGTCAGGGTGTGTGTGTACTATGTGTGTCTGTCTGTGCACGTGTGTGTGTGCCTCTGTATCACAGCTGGTGAATAGGGATTATTACCAGGCTCCTCTCTAAACTCAATGAGATGATTTGGGCCAGAGGGAGGATTGATTCCTGATTCCTGATTCTCTTCTCTTCCTCATCCCCTCTGCTCTGGCTCCTGCCATTGACCGCTCTCCCTTGTGGAATAGAGCAGCCGACTGATGATGATGATGAGGGTCAGGGCAGTGGTAAACGGAGAAGCACTAAGATCCCATTGATGGGCTAATCTTTCTTTGTCTCTCTTTTTTTCCTCTTGTCTCTCTCTTTCTCTCCTCTTTCTCATTCCTTCTTTTTCTGTGTGTGTGTGTGTGTGTGTGTGTGTGTGTGTGTGTGTGTGCGTGTGTTGGTTTAATTGTTTCTCAGGCTTGCACGTTAACTCTGCAGATAAAGAGTCTGTTTTTAACATGAAGGAGAGGCATTAGCGAGTTTGGCAGCTAAGTTGTTGAAAGTGCTGTTTTTTTTTTGGGGGGGGGGGGGTTTGTGTATGTGTGTGATTTTGGTGAGCGCTCTCTCTCCCCCTCTCTATTTTATTTATTTACTTGATATCCGTCAAGCTTTTATGAATCTTGTTTGGGTTTTTAATTAGTTTGAGAAAAAGATCTCCCTCTTCGGTGTAATTATAACGCTGGACCACATGAGGCTTTGCTGCAGGCCCGTAAACAACGCTGCCTCCACTCAAGGTTTAGGGCAGGAGGAGAAACGTCACCACTAGAGATGTTAGAATAACATTTGGAGCCTTGTGTGAGAAACGGTAGCTTGACATTTTAGAGCTCTTCACTGAAGAGCCACTCGTTCAGCTCCAATCATTGTGCCAATTTCCCATTGACATCAATGCAAGATTGAGGCAAATGTCGGAGTTACGCGTGGGGATCTCGAGTCCACCTTAAGTGAGGCATTTTTACAGATTCTCATCTACCCTATTGATACTAGCCTACTACTACTACTAAATAATCTAACATAGAATATTTTCATTCAAGATCCTACTTTCAGTGCAGGCATGTTGGCAGTTATAATGAACTAATATGTAAGATACTTTGCTAAATAAGATACTTTGCTAGCACATTCGTGTGCGTGTGTGTGTGTGTGTGTGTTTGTTGTGGTGATATCAGCCCGGTTAGTTAGCCCCTCTCTCCCCACCTCAAATTGCTTGCTGCAGCACTATAAGAGACACAACAGTAATCCATTATGCCATCGTTAAAGGAAATTAGATGTTTATGAAGTTATAATGGTGTAATGTAGGTGTTAAATTGTTATGAGGGTTCTCTTAGGGATGATCTACTCGGAACACCAGGACACAAGTAGTAGTATGGCTCCGGGTGAACTGCGTCATTCACTACGAAAGCGTGGGAACTGTGTGTGTGTGTGTGCGTCTCTGTGTGTCTATGTGTGTTTGTGTTTGTTCAGCCTCATATTCACAAATGTAGTTCAATTTAAACCCACCACCAATAAAAGCTCCAACTGCTTTATACGCGGCTCGTAACTCTGTGATATTGCCTCAGAAGCTCTGGCTGACGTCTAAGCGGCGGCCAAGTTTGGGATTCGCACCTGTCCCTGATACACACACACACACTCACAAACATTCACATATACAAACACATGTACCCAGTCTGCTTCAAAAAGGGCCCAAGTTTAAGAGACTTTAGATGTTAGATGTCTAAGACTATAATGAATCGCTTCAGTTAATTATTTTGTCTGTAATGAAAAATAGCGCTAATTGATTTGGCTCTCGTTACAGCACGACAGAATCCAAGAGTTCTCTCTGATCAACCCCACCCTCCCCGCCTCACCCCACCTCACCCTCTGTGTGGGGAGCATGATCCTGTAAAGCCTCTGTACCTAACAGTCTCACACACGCACACTCTCACACACACACCATGTAGGGTAGCTTACTGTAGGAGCGGCTCTGGCTGTCCTCTCCCTCCTCTGGGACCGTAAAACCATGGAGTTCACTCATTAATACCAATGCCAGCTCACGTGGTTTAACCGTGGTTGAACCGTGGTCAGGCTGGTTCTGCTGTGTGTGCCTGCCAAGGTGTGTGTGTGTGTGTGTGTCTGCCAAGGCTTTTTGTCGGCCAACCATGACATGTCCCTGGAGTGGGATGAGAGGGAGGCTGTTCTTTCCCAAGGGAATTGTTCCCCTAGAGGATAGAGGGGTACCAGAGACACGTTCACTCCCTTTCGTCTTCTTTCCCTTCCTGAGTGTCCCACTACAGTCTCTCTCTCTCTCTCTCTCTCTCTCTCTCTCTCTCTCTCTCTCTCTCTCTCTCTCTCTCTCTCATATTGTTCTGTAGATTTCATACCTACTTCATAGAAAAATACATTTAGAGGTCCTTCAAACCAAAACAACATTTGTTTGAATCAAGATTTGTTTCATCATCATCCTGAAAGCTCCCAAAATCCACTTCTTCAATCCATAGTAATTGTAAGGGGAGGATAATCTAAAACTAGCATACAATAGACGTACATGTAAGGTATGACTGGGGGTCATCCCACCCTGGGTACGAACACTTTGCTCGGCTGCCCTCGGACAGGCGGTTCAGGACCATGTTCGCAAGGACAAGCAGACTGAAGCTCAGCTTCTACCCCAGGGCCATTCAGGCCCTGAACACAGCAAAGACCTAGGTTCTAGGCCAGTGGCGGCGCTAGGGGGTGGCTACTGGGGCTCAAGCCCCGGATGTTTTCTGAAAAGCCCCGAATGTTTTACTTTCCAAAAAAAAATAAAAAAAAAATAAATAAAATCGTGAGTAACGTGCAGTACCGGAGTCCAACAGAGAGGCAGCAGCTGCGCGACATTAGCCTGCGTACTGCGTAGCCTGCCCTGCCCTGAAGAAGAAGTTATCTCAATCAGTGCCTCTCAATCAGTGCCTGACTTTGTAAGCATGGATATCCGAAAGTTTTTTTCAAAAAAACAATCGCCAAGAACTGTTGCAGCAGCCGTATCAGCAGCTGACAACAATGACGTCACCAGCAGTGATGACATAGATGATGTTTCAGGTTTGTGAATCTTATTAGAAAGGTGACTGACTCACTGACACTTCTTTTCCGGTTTGCTAATGCTAGCTGGCTATCATAACATAACGTTATGTTATAATGAAAATGAAACATAGCAAGGTACTGTTACGGTACATGGTAAGAAATCAAACAAAGGATAATACTTATACAAATAAAGTGAATAACAGGCTGATAGTCTTTGATATCTGCTCTGGTTGACTGAGTAACAAGTGAAAAATAATGATGTAACGTTAATGTTACAGCTAGTAAACATGGAGTAACCACATTAAGTATGCCCTTATGGTAGTATGTATGTATACAGAACATGACTCAAATCTATCCTAAGATGTAACGCTAACTAACTAAGTTTGTTTAATGTCCCAGGGGGGATTTGATTTCACAGTACTATACACAAGCCAACAATACATGTAATATATCGTCATATAACACAGGACAAGACAATCAATACAATATAAGTGGTGAGCACAGAGTCTGCCCTGATATACATACTGTAACATAACTAGCCTCAGCCCATCAATTATGTAATTCTATACAAATATAAATGATGGTGACTGACAGGGGGAGCTACGTGTGCTGACCTCCCTCTGTGCCCAGAACCACCACAATTAGTTTGCTTCATTAAAGGGTGTGAATGTATATGTGTTCTCCAGTGCCAGTCTCTTTTGTCCGCTTTAAGGTGGTGGTAAGTTGAAGGTTGAAGGCAATTTTTTCTGGCAATTTTTTTGAAGGCAATTTTTTTTTTTTTTTTTTTTGAAGGCAAAAATTTTTTTATGGCAAATTTTTCACATTATATTATCCCTCTGGGCTAAGCCCCGGATCTCCTACAATCCTAAATCCGCCCCTGTTCTAGGCCCTGGATAATCTAGACAAATTGATGGCAGCTACTAGATTGAAATCAAGTGCAATACTGAAACACAACTGTGAACATTTCAAACCTGCAAACTGCGACACTTTAAATGAATGTGCAATAACACTATGTGCAATATGACAACCCTCGGGTACATAAGGTTCAGAGATAGGAAATGTTAGAATAGGTATAGCATAGCATAGAGTACAGCACAGTGTTTTATTTGTATTGTATAGTATAGTGGATAGTGTACATAGCCTCTATTTATGTAAACCAGCTCTTTTCCCTTCTTGTTTTTAGTTTTCTTTCCTAGCACCAGGGGAGCCCCCCCTCCTAAATTTCGTTGTATGGTACCTGTACTATATCAATGACAATAAAGACCATTCATTCATTCATGAGTGATAATGGAAAATATTTCTTTAGCTGATGCTTCTGACTCCTTTTTAAATGACTCTAAACTACTTTGCTTGGAGACTCACAGGTTGAATTTGGTGCACCACTGTAGGCTTGTCAAGTGATTATATCACAATCATAGACACTTAATAGTTCAATTAATTGCCTACAACTTTAGGAATGGTGTCCCCCCCCAAAATTAAACATTATCCATTCCTACATAGTCTGTGTGATCCTGATTGGAGAGGATCATGGACATCTCAATTTTGAGTTCCCACCTACTCCTTGCCAGAGACCCTCTGCGCTTACTGAAACTTGGCTGAATGAAATGACCAACTTAGCTCACTTTTTAGTGCAGTCCTCCGTCTCTCACCTCATCCTGCGCCCCTCCCCTAGGGGGCGACGCGTGGTAACGTGCCATTAACAATCCAGGAGTGTCATTCCTGCTGGGATGGATGAGTCGGCGTTCCCAACGCTCCCGAGCCTCATTAGGATTCCTGTTTAATCCGTCTCTGACAGGGCCGGTCGGAGCACGGGACGCCCATCTACGCACGAACACACACACACACACACACACACACACACACACACACACACACACTCTCTCTCTCCCCCCCTCTGTTATGCTAATGATCTGTTATTCTTCCAGCACTTGCGATCTTCCATCATCCCTCTGTCACTGCTTATAGAAATCCACTACAGATCATAAGAGCTTATTATGGGTGATTAGTTAATGAGAGAGAGGGAGGATGAGAGAGAGAGAGGGAGGTAGGTTCTTGTTCCTTTTTGATTTTTTATCGTCCTTTCTCACCTCTCCTTTCTCACCTCTCCTTTCTTCCTCCTCTCTCTCTCTCTCTCTCTCTCTCTCTCTCTCTCTCTTATCTCTCTCTCTGTTTCTCTCTCTCTCCCCCCCACTCTCTCCGAAGTGTATTGATCACCATGTTGACTGTATTATCAATAATCTCCTCTTTAGGGATCCTGCTAACAGTGATCTCCACTAATGAACCAGCACAATTGTCACACTTTGCGTTTGGCTGTGTCAGCCATATTAGTGTGGTTGTCTGGTGTTGTGTGTGTGTGTGTGTGTGTGTGTGTGTGTGTGTGTGTGTGTGTGTGTGTGTGTGTGTCGGGGGGGGGGGGTGTATGTGGGTGATAACGAGAGATGTACTGCATTTCATTGTCTTTTCACTTCCTTTTGTTAAAAGACTCCCTCCCACATGTCTATCTATTGAGCAATGTGGACTAATTGTCTTTTAAGATACAGACTCATTTCTTTCTCCCTCTCTGTGTTGACCATTTGTATAAATTCTGCATGTGTGTATATACATTATCCGTGTGTGTGTGTGTGTGTACATTATCTCTGTGTGTGTGTGTGTGTGTGTGTGTGTGTGTGTGTGTGTGTGTGTGTGCGTGCGTGTGTGTGTGCCTGTGTGCGTGTGTGTGTGTGTATATACATACATTGTGTGTGTGTGTGTGTGTGTGTGTGTGTATATATACCTACATTATCTGTGTGTGTGTTGACCGTGTGCTGCTGTGCTCCATAGGCAGCTGCAGTAGTCTGGGTTGGATTCATTATGTGGCCCTAATGACCAACTGACAGCTCATCACTGCTGCAACACACACACACACACACACACACACACACACACACACTGTGGTATCACATGCTGACAGCAGCATAGCTAATTAAGAAAGAGGAATATCTATGCCGATGGAGCACAGCAAAATACAGTCAAAACATAGATAGTTTCCCTGAACTGTCTCCGTCCCTGTCGCTTTCCCATCCAATCCTTCGATGGAAGGAACCCTACCTCAGTTACTCCTCCTCTCCTCTCCTCTCCCCCCCTCCTCCCCTCCTGTCCTCCTCCACTCCCTCCCTCCCTGGAGTAGCCCACCTGGTTGTGTGGTTTCAGCTGTTTTCTCTCCCCGCTAATTCCTGTTCAATTATTAACACCAACATTATTAGGCCTTCACCATTTAGAGGCCTTTCATTAGAGCTATACAGCACCCTGAAGAGTTCTCTCTCTCTCTCTCACTCACTCTGCAGCCACAAACACACTCTCACACACACACACACACATCTCTGTGTCGTTAGGCCCCACAGCTCATGTGGTTGCTAGAATGACCCTCCTGTCTATTGTCATCAGGCACACCTGAACAGACCCACCGTAGACCTGTCTGAGGCATTTGGACATCAGTTTGAAGGAAACTGCAGTGAGGGTGTGTGTGTGTATGTATACACACACACACACACACACACACACTCACACCGCTATCCTACTGTTAAGTTGTCGACACTTATCACACACACTCACTGCAGTTTCCTGAAACGATTGTCCAAATTGTGTGCGTGTGTGTGTGTGTGTGTGTGTGTGTGTGTGTATGTTTGGGGTTAATCAACAGCCCATTAAGGGGCAGGGCCGTGGCAGATGACATTTGAGAGCGAGGGTTCCGCCCTGTTTTACTTTTGTGTTTCTGTTGTAATCAACCACGTCCGCGGCCATCTATCTGTGCCATCAGGACCCGTCAGGGGGGGCGTGGAGGTCCCGGCTAAAACACGGCACGCTCCTTAAGCCATCGGGCACTGGGAGGGACGCCTAATTGAACATGATAAAGTGTAAAGTTAATTACCTCTTACGGCTGTCATTGATACCCCCGGGGGTGTTTTTGGAAGGGTGTGTAGCGAGGGGGGTAACATTAGGCACAGCTGTTGTGTGTGTGTGTGTGTGTGTGTGTGTGTGTGTGTGTGTGTGACAATGGGCACTCTCCCATGGGGGTCGTGTGGAGGATGATGGGAACAATCGGCTTTTAAAGACACCCTCCCGTCCCTCTGGTGCGCCTCTCCTTAACACCCTTTTCCCACAAAAGGACACACACACACATTCTGTTGTGATGTCTCAACACATTAGGTGGTTAAGCAAGCTTAATATACAGCAGGCAAAATACAGTTGTCACGGCCCTATTCAAGATGATTCTTGTTGCGCTCTGATAAAGCACTGCTCGAAAACATATAAACCCTGGACAACTAGTGATGAGCTTTCATTGAATATAGCCACATTTCCGGAAACATGGGCTGCAGATAAACGGCACTGGAGTAGGTGTACATGTTAGAAATATAACATCTCATATGTAATTAAGCCTCATAGCATAATTGCCTCAATCATGCTTTTCTTGTGGTCAGCCGAGCCATCTTTGTATATAGTGTCAAAAATGCCTATGTCAAAGAGATGACTTGGGCAGATAGTGATTTTGGAATGTAGCAAGCATTCTGCTAGGCTGATGGCATAGGCAATAATGCCCAGTGAATCAGCAGTGTTAGGAGAGTAGAGTTAGGCAGATATCTCAATTTAGCCAAAATATTACTTTTATTACTTTTCATAGCAATTATGCTATGAGGCTAACAATATGTATTTGTGTGTGTGTGTGTGTGTGTGTAGGTGTGGGAGCAGCCAGTCTAGCGAAGCTGACCTTCATGGTCGGGGGTGTGGAGGAAGAATACCACGCAGCCCAGGAACTGCTCACCTGTATGGGAGCCAACGTGGTGTACTGTGGACAGGTCGGCACAGGACAGGTAAGACTACACACACACACACACGCGGACGTGCACACACACACACACACACACACACACACACACACACACACACACACACACACACACAAACATTTCACTCTCTCGTCAATGTGTACATTATGTCGCACATACACACACACACACACACAGTATACAAACACTATGTATCTCTATATATTTGTATATACAGTGCATTCAGAAAGTATTCAGACCCCTTTTTCCTTTTTCAAATTTCATAAAACGTGGTTTTGCTTTGTCATTCTGGGGTATTGTGTGTAGATTGAAGGCAAATTATTTTAATTTAATACATTTTAAATTGGGGCTATACGACACCAACATGTGTAAAAAGTGAAGGGGTCTGAATACTTTCTGAGTGCACTGTATATGTAAATGTGCTATATGCATTAACGCTCTTTACACACACTCAACCTGGCATCACAACCTTTTTAATATGATGTGACCCTGCTCCATTCTGTAACATTCTAATCATGTTCACACTCAAGAAAAAGTCACAATGCCTTTCTGTCTCCCAGGCGGCTAAGATCTGTAACAACATGCTGCTAGCCATCGGGATGATCGGTACGGCAGAGACCATGAACCTGGGGATCAGGTACTGGTAGACTTTAGTATGCACCACGTGTTTCTGCTTCTAAACTCGCTCCAGCCATGTCGCCACCACGATCGGCTGTTTTCATTGGAACAGTCTTTCATGTTTGTGTACGTGTGTGCGTGTGTGTGTGTGTCCTAGGGTTGGGCAGTTATACGGTTATAGCATATACCGCGTTTTCTGAAAATAGCAATGGTATTTGTCAATACGGTCATAAAACTGTGCTAAATTGCTATATATAATAAAGGCCTTAGGAGTGTTTGTCCATCACCACTGTCTGTGTGGTTGAAGATGTTATGAAAGTAATGACAGAACTTTTTGTTAACAATGTGATCTGTCAAATGTACCCTGTCAAAAAAGACGTCTCTCGTAGGGTAGGGCGGTATAACAGTAATACCATAAACCGCAGTATTTTAAAATGGCATCGGTGTCAATACCAATACCGTCAATGTGTGCATAATAAACGCCTTAAGAGTGTTTGTCCAGCACCACTGTCTGAGTGGTTGAAGACGCTATTGCAAGTGATGACAGAACTTTTGGTAAAAATGTAATCTGTCAAAAAATACTATTTAGAAGCAATCAGAAGCTCGTGTCACGTGACCGCTTCTCCTCAGAAGAAGGATACACGATTCATAGCACTCGTCTGCTGTAACACACTCTGCACTTTGTACTCAGGTGAGTGTTCAGTGTTTCCCATACATAGTCTCATTACGAACCAAAAGTTCATAATGATGAAGATGATGAAAACCTTCATTGTCCCCAATGGGGACATTTTGTTGTCAAACAGCTTAGTAGGGCAGACAGAAAACATTCAATAAATAAATAAATAAATAAAACAGTGCAGGCTCAATAAGTAAACAGTGCAAGATAACGTGCTCAAGTGCATGTATAGTCCAAGTAGCAGTCTTAACGGCCTCTCAGCTCCAGGTCTCCCCCACCCTGCAGGGCCTGGTTGTAGAGTCGGAGTGCAGCTGGAATAAAGGACTGTAAGCTTGCGTGGAAAGTTCAAGCAGTTTCACGGAAAGGATAGGGCTTTGGTCCACCTTTCACCAGCTGCTGTCACAAATTCATCATTTGAAATTGGCGACTTCGTCAAAGCGTGATTTTGAATCCTGTGGTTAAATTTGGTATAGGTGGTGAAGGTATAAAAATAAATAAACCGCCCTAGTGTGTGTGCGTGTGTATTGTTGAGTTTGGGGGAGGGGTAGAGGGGTAGCCCACCCCCTTCTCAGATCTGTCATTGGTAGAGAGAGATGGATGAGGGGGCGGGGACTCTCATTTACATCCACAGATTGAGTTTTCCGTGCAGCCAAGTCTCTACCCTGTAATGGCTTGACAACACTACATATCCCATCATGCATTATTTTCCAGCATTGAAAAATGTGCTGCCTTGAAACTACATGTCCCATGACTCTCAGCCCTGACACTGAGAGGTTTAGAAAACGACGTATTCCATCACCGCGCAGGGCTGGTGCTATTCTGATTGTAAAACTTCACACATCCCGTTCAGTGTCAGTGCTGCTATTAGAGTCATAAACATACTCCACTGAGGATGCTCAACCAGGTATTCCACATGCTGCGTGTGCGCGTCTGCGAGTATGTGTGTGCGCACGCGCGTCTGCGCGTGTGTGTGTGTGTGTGTGTGTGTGTGTGTGTGAGTGTGCGCGTGCGTGCGTGTGTCCATCCGTAGTGCAGCTGTATTAGTAGAGCTGATTTATCTGTGCTGAGACCGGAGGACGAAAATTGGCATGGGCAGATGGACATAAATCCCCCCACTAGGCCTCTGAAATATGGAGCCATTAAGAGAGCCACACAGATTTACACACCTCTGCGATGTTTCTGCTACACACACACACACAGACAGTAAGAGAGCCACAGAGTTACACACCCAATGCAACATTTTGCGACACATATACTGTACCTTACCATGATATCTCCACTCTCTCTCTCTCTCTCCTTTTAAAAATGTAGCGAAAATAGTGGTGTGTGTGAATATGATACGATATCCCCATATCTTTAGAGAGAGTGACTGGTCCATCTTCTATGCAGCATGATTGCGATTGTGTGTGTGTGTGTGTGTGTGTGTGTGTTACCCCCTCCCCTCCCCCCTCCCCTTGACTAGTCCATCTCTGGGGCTTTATTAGGGGGGGTTGACAAAGACTGTCATCGTTTAGAGAGCTGACGCCGGTAAATCTCCCATGCTGCATTGCAGCCTGGCTCTTATGCAGAAGAGAACGAGCACACACACACACACACATACACACACACACATAGAGCGGAATGGGCGCTCGCAGCCAATTTACGGGACAACGGCAATAACATTTTATCATGCTGGAGTGGTCCTGATAGAGCTGCCCTTTCCCCGATACCTGTCCTCACACACACACACACACACACACACACACGCACACACACACACACACTGGCTGTCCCGTCCATGCTGCTAATTTGTTGATTTCAGATGGAAGCTTGGGCCGTCTCCGACAGAGCGTGACGTTCTCTTAGAGCAGGGACTGGCCCCGCATGACAATTATAACCACACACACACACACACCATCTCTCTCTCTCCCCCCCTCTCTCTCTTTCTCCCTCCCTCTCGCTCTCTCTCTCTCTCTTTGTCTCTCTCTCTCTCTCACTCACTCACTCTCTCCCTCTCTCTCTTTCTCCCCCCCTCCCTCCCTCTCTGGGATCTGTCTCCTCTCTGGCTGGTGTCACTTCAGTATGCACACCGCCTGTCTGACTGAGAGGGGTGAAGAGGAGGAGGGAGGACCGAAACCCAGATTTTTAACGATGCACATGAAGAGAGGAAGAGACGAGAGAATGACCCAGAGAGAGGGAGAGATGTAAAGGGCTTTGGAGTTACTGGTTCACCACGCATCCCTTCATATTTACATCTGAGACAACTAATACACACACACACACACATATAACGGTATAGTGTCTAGGGTACAAGCAGGCTTTTGAGCCGATGGTTCACCTCACATACCTGCAAACACAGAGTACACACGTAGGTGCATACTTCCAGTATATACATGCAAGGCCTAACGTGTCGAAAGGCATAAAGACGTTTGTGAGTTGGCCACACACACACACACACACTCACACTCCCCCTCTCCTTTCTGGTTGTAGTGAACGCTCTTGTTACCCCCTGATTGTGTGTGTGTGTGTGTGTGTGTGTGTGTGTGTGTGTGTGTGTGTGCGCGCCCACGCAGTGCTCGTTACCTCTTTAATGTAATAATAAATGTTCAGCACGCTTCCTCTCCTGTGGTTTTGAAAAAGAAAGCAACCGAATAGTAATGAAACAGACAGTTAATATCACTCTAAATGGACTCCACCTGCTGCAGCTCTGAACACACAGCCTCATAACCTCCCTCTTTTCCTCTCCTCCTTTTTCTTCTTTTCTCCGTCTTTTTTCTCTTTCGTCTGTATGCAGCTGTTTCTCTCCATCAGCTGTGATGGCATCGCTCTGCAACACGTTTGTGTGTGTGTGTGGGTTACAGATGTCAACTTTTAGTTTTCCTATTTGGCAGCCTGGGCCATGTTCATAAGTCTGTTGTTAGAGGCCTTCAAATGGCTGGTCTACCTAAGAGAAGGGCCAAACAGTTAGCAAAATATTGCTCAGTATCCGCTGTTATTGGTAGCCGCTCAATATGGAGAAGGCAGTGCTTCCTGTACCCATGAGCTGGATACTGTCTGTTTTACAGTACTGATACTGTATCTGTCAACCCACTGGTATCATCTGGTGTGAATAACATCCTGTGTGTGGCAGAACTGGTTGTTGGCTCAGCATTACTGTAACAGATTGTTTCCATCATATCAAAATGCACTGTTAATGTCCTTTAGAATTGTACATTAGTCTGGGTTAAAAAAAATCGATTTCCCGATTCTGAATCGATCTTCATTGAATGAGCGATTATCGATTCATAAATCCCGAGATCGATCTTTCATGCATTTTCCTGCTTGCAGCTTCAACCCGCAACGAGATCTCGTGGCCAGATCTCGCGCTACAAGAATTTATCATATCTCATATCTCACGCAACGAGAGGTCTCAACACTAAAATCTAAAAACATGGCGATGGCAGGGACACTCAAGTCACCACCAGGCTTAAAGGCAGATGTCTGGGTGCATTTTGGATGTAAAAATTATGATGATAGAGATGAGCAGGACAAAAGCAAAGCCATATGCAAGCTGTGCGCACTGCGCAGTGGAGGTTACATTTTGTGGAAACACGACAAATCTACGGAACCACTTATTGATCACCCTGACGTGAAACATGGAAAAGCGGATCCGAAATAAGCCTCGCTGATAAAGACGTTTGGTTGCAAATTACAATCAAATTCTCTGCGTGCCCAACAAATTACAGAGGCTGTAGCAAATGTTATTTGCAAGGATATACGCCCGTACAGCGTTGTCGAAAATGCTGGCTTTTGAAGCCTCGTCAGTGTACTAGAACCACGCTACGTGTTACCGACACGCAAACAGTTGAGTGAAGTGATAGTCCCAGACATGTCCGCGCAACTTCACTTCAGCCAGCAGAGAGAGTTGCCATAACGTGTGACAGCTGGACATCCAGAGCAATGGACTCGTACCTGACAATCACTTGCCACTTTATCAGCGAGGCTTGTTTCGGATCCGCTTTTCCATGTTTCACGTCAGGGTGATGCCTTAATAAGTGGTTCCGTAGATTTGTGGTGTTTCCATGAACGTATTGTTACTGTATACTACAGTATTTTAATAATCATTGATTTTCCAATTATGTTTATTCCTGAATAAAATCTTCCAATCTCCAAAAAGTGAGAAAGCAGTAATGAAGGGCTTTAGTTTCATGGACATTATGGTTTACAATGTGTTTTTTTGTTCCCCAAAATACCCTCATCTATTGCACTATTTTCGTTTGAGTTTTGCACATTTTTTTTTAGTGCATATATACAGTATATAGCCTATATTATGCAAATAAGCAATTTGAGACAGTCCTGAGGGATATGTGATGTCTTGTTTGCCGATAGGCTATGTTTGTAGCCCCTTTATTTACACTGGCTGCAGTAAAGCACGTTAAAAAGCACTTTTTGTAGTGTCTGATTTATCAAAATGTTGGTCAATGATGTTCATTTATGTTCCAATAAGAAGTACCGTACCGTACATTAATGTAACTGCTTTGGAGTCAATTCTTAATGTAAACATTGATATGTTTAACAATGCTACATGTTATAGGGTTCCTGGAACCATTTATAGCATTAGTTCTGAGAATCTCTCCATATTCAAGGAAAATTGATATTGTAACTAAATCGAATCGGAATCGAATCGTGAATCGAATCGAATCGGGAGCTGTGAATCGGAATCGAATCGTTTTGGGAAATCAGTGGCGATACCCAGCCCTATTGTACATGTATGTGGACATAAATAAAGCATTTAAAGTGTGTGTGTGTGTGTGTGTGTGTGTGTGTGTGTGTGTGTGTGTGTGTGTGTGTGTGTGTGCGTGCGCGTGCGCGTGCGTGCGGACCCGCGGACCCATGTCAATCCAGTTAAAGCGTGACATGTCCTCTACTCCACGCAAATTACTGCTGCCAAAGAACAACACCGGCACAAAAGCTAATAACCGTGTGTGTGTGTGTGTCCTCCCAATACACCCTGTCGTGTGTGTGTGTGTGTGGGGGGGGTGAAAGGAAGGGGGTTTCATTGATTTATCGTTAAACAGAGGACAACAGCTCCCCGTCAGCGTCTCTGGCCTCTATAACAAACGATCTGCGCGCTCGGACGCGCTTTATTGTAGCGCAACCAGTAACCTTTTCAGCTGCTGACCCAGAAGAGAGAGAGAGGGAGTGGATGTGTTGGGTGGGGTGGACGATGTCAAACATGTCCCCCTGAGTCCATATACAGGGACATGTGAGCTGGGACGGGAGGGGAGGAGGAGTGTGGCAGGGGCTGTATACAGACATAAACTGAAAAAGCCATCATGAGTGAGACTTCCATTAAAAAAAATATGAAAAGCAGACACACGCCGTGTCACTTATCCCACATTTCAGAGAGAGAGAGAGAGAGAGAGAGAGAGAGAGAGAGACCGAGGCCGAGACCCAGCCTCAATTAGTTAGTAGACAGCTAATAAAAACTCAAGCAGTAATAGCAGAATGAGAGCCAGGTGGAGGGAGGGAGGGAGAAAGGGAAGGAGAGGGAGAGGCCCCTGGCCTTAAGGAGCCATGATGGTTTTAATAGTCATATTGAGAGCAGAGTGGAGAGTTTAGGGCCCCGTAAGCATTGGCAGTCTAAGGCTTGATGTGGTCCGCTTTACACTGCCCTTAAAACTGTTAATATACAAGACAAACACTGCGCAGCAGACAGACAGAGACAGTTCCACCCACAATGACCAGCATTCTCCCCCATTCTCTCTCTCACTCTCCTCCGCTGTTCACTTGCTTCTCTCGCCTGATTCTACTCACACTACCACACTTCTATGTCTCGTACACTTCTGCTGCTCACCCAGGTTATCGCTAAGGATTGGAATGGAAGGAGGTGTGTGTGTGTCGGTGTGTGTGTGTGTGTGTGTGTGGGGTGTGGGTGGAGACATCTGTGTGTGTCAGTGAGGTTTATGGCCCCCCTGTGCTCCTTAACCACTTGTCTCTTTCATGGAACAAGGGTATGATGAAGGATAGACGTCCTTATAAACATCAATACTACATTAGCCAGCTTTACCAAGCCCCAGCCATTAACACTGAGAGATGGACGGAGACAGGGACAGGGTTCAACATAGGTCACCAACCACCAGCCTGTCTTCTCTCTCTCTCGCCCTCCCTCCCTCCCTCTCCCTGTCTTTTCGCTCTCCATCTCATTACTGTACTGCCCTACACCTATGTTTCTCTCCCTTTTCCATCTCTCACACTAAAAAAAGTCCTTCATTCAATAAAGTCTCTCTCTCTCTCTCTCTCTCTCTCTCTCTCTCTCTCTCTCTCTCTCTCTCTCTCTCTCTCTCTCTCTATCCCACCGTCTGACTGGCCTCTCCTCTCTCGTCTCTCTGACAGACTGGGTTTGGACCCTAAGCTCCTGTCTCAGATCCTGAACATGTCGTCAGGTCGCTGTTGGTCCAGCGACTCCTATAACCCAGTACCGGGGGTCATGGAGGGGGTGCCCTCTGCCAACAATTACCAAGGAGGCTTCGGGACGACCCTCATGGCCAAGGTCTGCACCCAACCCAACCCAACCTGGGCTGTATTTTTGTGTCACTCTTCCACCCCACACTCCTCTTATTGTATCACTCACTCACACACACACACACACACATACACACTCTGTTGTATTTCATTATTTGTATTTGTGTGTGTGTCTGTCTGTCTGTCTTTCTCTCTCTCTCTTTCTCTCTCTCGACACCCATCTAATATGCCCTCTCTCAGGACCTGGGCCTGGCTCAGCACACAGCTACCAACACTAAGACCCCCGTCCCCCTGGGCTCCCTGGCCCATCAGATCTACCGTGTCATGTGTGCCCGAGGTTACGCCAACAAGGACTTCTCATCCGTGTTCCAGTTCCTACGTGAGGAGGATGGCCAGTAAGGGGTAACCCTACCCCCCCCCCCCCACATACACACACACACACACACAGAGCCACACCTCTGTACCCCTGTCCCTCTGTGGGTGGACTTTGCACTTAGGCACAGATCTAGGATCAAATTACCCAATATGCATTTAGTTCCCAACTGCATCATACCTCCAATCCTTACCTTAACCATTAGGGGAGGGAAACACAAAACTGACCCGAGATCAATGTCTAGGAGCAACTTCATCCTACGTCCCCTGTGGCTGAAGGGGGGGTGGGGGGAGGGGTGGAAGGGGCATTGGGACACATATGGTCCAACACAATGTGTAGAAGGGATGTAGGTTTATGGTTTGATTGACAGATCAGATAATGTGCATTGTTTGGTTTGTTTTGTTTTGTTTTTGTTTTTTTTCCGGGAGTTTGTCTGTTACCCGCGTGCGACTGATCCTGCCTCTTTCAGATGAAAGTAAAACAAACAAAAAAACACAAACAGAAAACTGTAAAGCAGCACTCCTGCATTGTTCGATTAGTTTTGTTGAGCGGCGATTGGTTAGTTTGAAAGGCTGATGTCACGCAGTTCAAAAGTAGCCTGATAGTAGGATGATGATGATGATGATGATGAAGACAAAGAACGTAAGAAGACAGTGAAAGTGATGAAGATTACTATGAAGACACTGCAGAGCTGAAGATGAGAGGGGCTTACCGTTGCCATCTCTCTGTCTAAAGACTCTTCTCACTCTCTCCTGATTACCATGACTACCCATTCTGTGGGCTGAGAAGTTTACCTGTTTTTGTAACTCATCTTTTTTGGGGAGGAATTGGGGTGGAAGTGGTGATTCACCTCCTTTCATTGTGTTTCTTTGGCCATCCGTTTAATCCTTTATTCATGGGTTGGTTAGTTCCTGCATTCTTTCACGAGTTGTAAACTCAAGAGCGCACAGTAGTACAGTGTTTGCGTTCTGGATTTTTGCACATCGACTCATGCTCATTTCTCATTGGACAGAACAATTCAATGCTGTTAGCACTGTGAGATGTGATTGGCTGCAGCTCCCTGGTCACTATGCACTCACACAAATCAGTGTTGAGCAGGTGCCGGTGAGTCGTTTGATATACCTCCTTAGTGTAGTTTCAGCATCTGGAAAACAAAACCTGCTGTTTCGTTATCTAATGAACATTCTGTTTTTACCTCTGATGAGTAGACCTACCTCTCCTTTGTGCTCTTTTAGCTTTTTTCGCACGCGGTCACAATCCCATGCTCTTATCCCTCTCTTTCTCAGTCCCTGTCTCTGGCATCATCTCTCTGGCTGCCTCTGTCTCTCTCCCTCCCTCTGTCTCCCTCCCCCCCTCTGTCTCCCTGTCTCCCTCTGTCTCCCTCCCCCTCTCTCTCAGCCCATGCAGCAATGTCTGTGTCAATCGCCACTGAGGGTAGGCCCTATCTTGCCCTGTGTGCATGTACATAATGTATATTTCTTTTGTTTGCTGTATTAAGGAGAATCAGAGAATCATTGTCATAGTTTGTTATTTTTCTTGCTGTAAACTGGTACATTAGTAGAGCATGTGTCTCTCTCTCTTTCTCTGTTCTGTAAACATCCTCGATCACACTACTGTCTGAAATAAAAGAGGACTTTCTCTCAATCTAAACATGACTCTTGACTCTCATTATTCCTGCTATATCCTTCTGTCCACTTTAATAACATTTAATAAAAAATGGTTTTGGATTTGGTTTGTGCTCGGTTAGTTTAAGCTTAAGTCACCTCCACATTAATTTGGACAGTAATTCTATAATTTTTTAGTTTTCAGTGTACGTTCATACATTTTTATTTCGCCATTTAGAAATAAAACCACTATCGATTTAGTAGTTATTTCTACATTTTCAAATAGATACAGGTATGCCTATCATGTATAAAAATACCCCTAAAGGTCCAGTATATAACATTCAAGCTTTCTAAAAGCTTTCTAATGGTTGTAATGACTGGTTAATTTGTTTTAAAAAATCAAGAAATTAGATGCCTTGAATTAAACGTTTCATTTTTTGCTGCTGTTTTGGTTTGGTTGTTCTTGGTTTTTGGCTTTCTAAAATGGAGTGTCTCACCCAATACTCAGTTCATATAAACATGTTGATACTGCCAGGGGTGTCCTAGAGGAGTGGACTCTCAGATTTTTGCCTTTCTGTCTGGTGGCTGCCTCTTTGAATCGCTATCTGTCCATACACATGGGTTGACTATGTTACCCCCTGACCTCCCTGGACACTTCTAGGTTAGCTTATGTCTCATTATGTCTCACGTAGCCATACCTCCAAATCAAATTGTTCTCCCGCCTCCTTTGGAGGTCTGGAGAATGTTTGATTAGCCGATCAGGCTTGGATTGAACTGGACGGAGTGAATGTGCTCTCAATTTCTTTGGATGTTATATTCCAACAACCCTCCATCCACATGCCCTTAGAATGGTTGCTTATATGCATTGTCTTTTCTGACTGGGTAGGACTATTCTGCAGAAAGTTGTTGCCTATACTAGCTTGCAAGATTAAAGAAAGTGGAAGAAAACCTGAATGAAAAAAATATATATTATTTTTGGGGCGCCGCCGTAGCAAGGTATTTGATTGGTTTGACATGTCACAAGGCGTCACTCATTTCAAACAGGTTTCCACCCCTTTGTAGCTACTTTCTGCAATGGATTTTCCCCAGGCTTTCCGAACTCTCAGTGAGGTAAGATTAATGTTAGCTCAGGCATAGGGTCTGATGGTCCATAGGTTACTGTAGGGTTAGAGTTAGATCTGTGTGGGTGTCTGCCCTGTCTGTGCACCCTATTGCCTTGTAGCTCTGAGGCCAGTGTGACCGGCTGAGCCAGCCAGGAGTGTGCCAGCCTTGTGGTCGACTGTTGTTCCATTGTTCTGCTAAAGCTCTTCAGCAGAGCCTTGTATAACGCCCAACGTCAGCGAGAGAGAAATAGAAGCACTAATCTCAGAATGATGCCCTTATTTCCATCATTACAATGAAATGGGAGGAAAAGAAACGTGGTTTTGTTTTATTTATTTTTCAGGGGTTGGGTTTTTTCATTGTATTTTATTGAGCTGGTGTTGTTTAAGTACCAGTCAGCGCTGTAACAGACTGTGGCTTGCCATAACAGACTGAGAGGTGGGAGTGATTAAGTTACGTAGGCTACAGTATGATTGTGCTAGCAAAACGGAATAGCAATTATCATGTTTTTCCCTTCAGTGATGGTTAACAATAAGATAATAATTTTGCTCATCAGCAAATATCTGTCAATATCAGCATCCAGTCAGATTTGAAAGAACCATGTTAATCTGAGACTTGAGGTTTTGTCCAGTATGGCCTGAAACACGATTAGCCCCGGGGCTGAAGTCTAGCAGAAGAGCAGTCCAACCACCCGTCCTTTCTGCTCCCTGCTCCCCGCCGTCCTGCTGTTAGCCCTACCTTTTTATATCGGGGTCACATTCAGACAGCACCTGACACCGTCCTGGCAGTAGGACAGTAAGTCTGTGTCTGAGGTCTAGCGAAAGAACAGTAGAGCCATCCAGCCGCTCATTGCTGCAGCCGATCTGATTCATATTCGGGTTGTTTAATTCGGCTGTGTTTATGAGGAAGGCTGCTGAGCCGGCGGTTTCCTCATTAAGACGACATGAAAGGGGCCCGTAAAGGAGCCGCGGTGAGACCGGGCCGCGCTGACGTCTGTAGGGGACGCGACGGGCCGGCCAGTCTGTGGGCCTCACCCTCACCCTCAACCAGTCAACCAGTGTGGGGCCACAGCCGGCCGAGGCGACGTACTACCACTCCTGCAGGGTTTGGCTGTTGTTGTCTGGACAGGGAGCCTTGTAGTCTGTATTTGCTTGTCTGGTCCGTCTCCGCAAAACAACCCATCCAAGCGTTTTAATAGCGCTTTTAATAGCCCTTTGATTTCCCGTTCATCTAGATCTGAAGTAGCCGGATAGGTTATCCTCCAACCTCGTCCTCCGCTGTCACGTTGTACTGTAACTCTTTTTGGTTATCGTTTGGCAAATTAATCCACAAACAGTTAGTGGTAACAGGTCTATGGTTTAACTTATCTCTGGAAACAGGGTTTGATTGAACAGGGCATCCTCACGTGCGCCCCCACCTCTGCGGTATCCAGGGCTGGGAGTGTGCTAATGGCCCCCATAACCACTCACCTCTCCCTATTAAAGACCAAAAGGGAACAACCCTAGTAATTGCTGCTGTGATAAATACCTGGGACAACGGTGTTCATTAATTTCCCCGTTAATAACCGTTGGCGGATCCTCTCCGAGGTTTAACGACTCCCTCTTTAAAGAACGGAAAGCGTCGGGCACGGCGAGGGGGAGCGCAAGGCGGCTTAAAGTGGCCTGTGATTCATATCAAACGTGTGTTAAAGGGAGAGCGGTATAGGACTGTAAAAACATAGAATATTGCAGTGAACAAGAGCGCCTACTTGTTTCACTGCCCTTCTCTTTCACGTTCACTACGTTCATGTCTCATATGTTCAGAAACTAGCCTAAATGAGCCTAGCCTGGATGAGAACCAATGATATTTCAATTGTAATGGAGACGCTCCCGACAGCACAACATAGGTTCTGCACAACATGGGTTCAGTTTGAAGCGTGGGTTCTGTCGCAACACGCTCTATTCTCTACTCTGTCACCCTGCTCCTTTTTGCAATGATGACAAATCCCGCTGTCCTTTAAAGTGGCCTGCGGGTAAATTAGTGACTGTGTATTAGCAGGTTACTGTGGGTATAATGGATTACTCTGTGGTGCATAACAAGAGTAACTATCTCTCTCTCTCTCTTTGAATGAATGAATGGTCTTTATTTGTCATTGCTATAGTACAGGTACCAAACAACGAAATTTAAGAGGGGTGGCTCCCCTGGTGTTAGGAAAGAAAAAAACACTTTAAAAAACACAAGAAGGGAAGGAGCTGGTTTACATAAATAAAGGCTATGTACACTATCCACTATACTATACTGTACAGATAGACGACTAGGGTTGTCATATTGCACACTGTTGGTGGAGGCAGAAATCAGAGGACAGTCTCGTTGTAACTGTAACATGGAATGAAATGAGGAATGTCATTGAACACGTGTAGCATCAAACAAACACATACACACACAAAAACACACAGCAAACACATACAGTAAGTCTTCTGCCTAGTTTACATGCAAGCTCTCCCATCCTGAGTCATTGACATTGCTTTGGTTCATTAATGAAGAGCACTCTAACACTGACAGGGAAGCACACAACATTTCACCAGTGACAGGAAAGCACCTAATACCACCTAATTATGTTTATGGAATCCTCATTAGGATATTTATGAGGATGTATTGAGCTGTTATGAAGCATCGACCCCAGTACTCGGTTATGAGGTCACAACTCAACAACATTAGTAAACAACTGTTGTGTCAGACCTCGTGTACCTGTCCCTGGCTCCCTATCGTTAAACAGTGCGAGTCTGTCCCCCCCTCCCCTCCCACGATCTCTCCCTCTCTGCCACCCTTTCTACCTTTCTGTTTTTTCAACCTCATTATCTTTACCTTTCTTCCATCCCTCTTTCTCTTCTCACGTCCTCTCGTCTTCCCCTCTTTCTCACCCTCTCTCTCTCTCTTTCTCTCTCGGCGCTCTCTCAAGCCCGATGCTGCTGCTCTCTCTTTCCACGCCTCTCTCACTCACCACCTCTCTTTCTCCACCAACCCTTATACATGAACGTTGATGTGTGCTCTTTATGTGCCCTTTCTCCCTCTCACTCTACATGTGTGGGGTTCTCTCTTTCTCTTTCCGTTCTGTTCCCCCTCTCCTTATCCTTGTCAGCCTATGTTGTTATTGGTCTTCCCCTTTCTCCTTCTCCTTCTCTTCCACTCTCACTCTCTCTCTCTCCCTCTCTCTCTGTCAACGATGAGTAACGATTACCAGTGGCCTCGATTCATCACCCTCCTCTGCACATGCTCAGTAGCTCTTCATTATATTAATTACTCTCATTGGAAGAGTGATCATCAGGCCCGTCAAAATCCATCACACCCCGGTTCCCACGGCGACGGAGACCCGACAATGGTCCGCATTGGTAAATAATCACCGGTACCGGTAACGGGCTGACGTCTGGCGGCCCCACCGGACCCTGCAGTGGTGGGCCCTAAATACCCAGGGGGGCTCACTCCCGGGGAGGCCCATCTGTCTTCTCCACAGCCACACAGTGCAGGTAGAAGATGCTCTTCACCACCTACAGGATCAGATATGATTTCATCCCACTAATGATTAGGGTTAGGTATTGGGTAAAGAAGCAAGCTCATCCTAGATCTGGGGTTATTTGCAGCAACCTCTAAACCTGTAACTCGGGTCTGTTGTGTAGAGCGTCAGGACTTGGGGGGTTGGAACTGGGCTGAAAATCTGTTCTTATCAAGGGCAAGGTATCAGAGGTGGATTAGACACACATATCATGATGGATGGGATTTTGTCTAGTCTCGTCCAATGCAGAAATGTTGCTGTATCCATAACTCCTTCGTAACGAGTCATCTAGTAATGTAGAACTCCAGCAACTGCCGCTAATAAGACTTAATCAGCCCCAGGAATACTGTCTCAATTGCCTTTTCTCTGCCGGGTTTAAAGCTTTCTTCATGGTCAATTGACCTAATGCCTCATCCTTGTCTTTGTTAATTGAACACGGAGAGGGAGTTAAAAAGAGAGAGAGAGGGGTCAGGGGAGAGAGTGAGAGAGTGTAGAAAGAGGGAGAGTGATAGAGAGAGAGTACGAAAGAGGAGAGAGAGTAAAAGAGGAAGAGAGAGATCATTTAGCTTGCAGAGGCCTCATTGATTAGCCTGTGAGCAGTGCAATGTTTCTCTCTTGACGCTCAGACACATTAGAGCTACATAAACACCCATAATTGGTTCGTTTAGAGTGGAGAGGAGCAGAGCAGCGGCATAGCAATGTGTGTGTGTGTGTGTGTGTCTGTATCTGTGTGAATGTGAGAGAGACTCGAAAAGAGGATTGCTCAAAGGGTGCTTGTAGAATCTCAAATGCATGTGTGTGTGTGTGTATGTGCGTGTGTGTGTGTGTGTGTGCGTGTGCGTGCGTGTGTGTGTGCGCATGTGTGCGTGCGTGCGCCCCACTATCAGTACTGTACTAAGCAGGAATTATAAAACCTTCCTCAGAGAATAAAGAAGAGTGTAGCAGTCCTTTTTGGGATGGTGTGGTAAAGGAAGGGGGCTGCCGACTGTGACACATCGCTTTGAAACCCATCAGAATGGTTGGGAACGTCAGGAAGAAGAGTCGGCTTGCAAAGTGGAAGGACCATACCATTCTAAAATAAGCTGTATGACTTGTTATTTGGTGAAAGTGAAATGTGAAAGTCATAGATAGCCGCCTTGAATCAGAAATGTCAGGTCACTACCCCTTCGATGTGTGGACAGAATCATCTGTTGTACTTGTATGTTTGTCTTTATACCTTGTGAATGTGTCCACTGTGTGTATCTGACTGAATGTGTGAGAGTGTGTTATAAGACAAGAGAATATAAGAGGTGTTTCCTCTCTCCCTCTGCGACACATCCATCACCCCGTAATACCCCCTGACGGGGCGGAACTTTGCCTCCCCCCAGGGTGCCGTGTCACGGGCGGAATGGACCGCTCTTTGGACATGGAATGATGGGATACCATGGCCTCTGCTGTCATCGCTAATCCGGAGCTCTCATCCACAGAGCTGAATCTTCATCTCTCTCTCTCTCTCTCTCTCTCTCTCTCTCTCTCTCTCTCTCTCTCTCTCTCTCTCTCCTCTCTCTCTCTCTCTCCACGCACACAGAAACACACAACACACATGTATACACTCACCGAACACTTTTTTAGTAACACCTGTACACCTTCTGCCATTGTACCACATCCCAAAGGTTTGGGGAATGTTTTCTTGGCACACTTTGGCCGTGTTAATACCAATAAATCATCGCTTGAATCTCCGCCTATTTGAGTATTGTTGCTGACCGTAACCATGTGCGTCACTTCATGGCCACAAGGTACCAATCTTCTAATGGCTACTTCCAGCATGATAATGCACCATGTCACAAAGCAAAAGTCGTCTCAAACTGGTTTCATGAACATGACAATGAGTTCAGTTTCTTCAGTGGCCTTCCCACTGGGAGGTTCCCAGTCACTGGATCTGAATCCAATAGAACACCTTTGGGATGTGGTAGAACAGAAGGTTCACAGCTTGAAAGTGCACCTGAAAGATCTGCATGAATTGCGTGATGCAATCATATCAGAATCTCAAAGCAATTTTTACCAACTGTGGAACATTTTGGAATTGATGCCACGAAGAATGGCTTTTTTGACAGCAAAGGGTGGCTCTACCCAGTATTAGTATAGTGTTCATAATAAAGTGTTCAGTGAGTGTATATATGTTACGGCACATGTGGGAATACGGTACATGTGGGAAAACTAGGGTTAGGGTTAGGTGCTACGTCGACTTGGTACATGCTGGCATGTCTAACCCTAACCGTAATCCTAACCCTAACCCTAACCCTACCCCTACCCCTAAACTTAACCCTAGCACCGTAGCACCTAACCCTAACCCTAGTTTTCCCACATGTACCGCATTCCCACATGTACCGTAACATATATACCTTGGAGAAATGTATCTGTATGCACACAGTCATCCATACACAACCAACACACACACACACACACACAATTCCTCTACATCTACCTGGCTGAATCTACATATCCTCTACGTAACTAGGTGCTTAGTCACCATTATGATCTCTCTCTCACACATACAAACACACACACACACACACACACACACACAGGACACAGTGGCCCCAGAGCACTGGGGTGTGGTAAGCAGGTAAATATAGAGAGGACAGGCTGTATTAGAATAGAAAAAGGAGTTGCTGCTGCTGTCAGGAGTAAATATGAGTGATCGGAGCTGCGCCTCTTCGTCAGCTCAGGGACAACACAGCGATTCCTGGCTATTCCCAACAGCCCTGGGGGGGCCCTGGCTGTTCCATGGTTCTTACGAAGGACCGGACCACCACCAATGGCTTCTCCCACGTGTGTGTGTGTGTGTGTGTGTGTGTGTGTGTGTGTGTGTGTGTGACTGTGTGTCTAATTGACCTTGGTTGTAACTGCCCTGTAAAAGAGGGAAGAGGTGTGTGTATGTCATGCCTTCCTAATGTAACTGGCCTGTACATTACCGTCTATTGCCTCCAAATCAATACCGTGGAGTGTGTGAAAAATGAGACCCATGTTTCACGTGCACCTCACCACCATCCCC
>NC_137690.1:60112852-60150352 GCF_963989245.1 Nansenia antarctica | reverse complement strand
CTGGGTTTCCACCCTTTGCTACTTTCTGTCAAGGATTTACACAGGCGTTCCGAATTTGTAGGCGTTTATGTCAGTGTGTGCACGCTTGGAAAGTTTTACAGTAGCCTATGCGAAATTTAAGAACATTTAGTATACTCAAAATGCCAGTTCGGCATCCTAGATTTCCATGTAGTATGAATTCACTGCACACTTTTCAAGAAGTCCTTTCCGATTTTAGTTCCACAATTCAGTGGAGCAGGTAAGGGAGGTGGGCATGGAGAGAAATATAACCAATTACGTGACCAACATTGAGGTACACTGTACAGATACTGGTACAGATGACGATTTCTCAGTCTGAATGAGGTGCAGCATGTTGAAATGTGTCGCTTACTGAATACATTTGACTAAACAGTCAACTCTAAATAGTAGGTAGCATGGTTAGTATGCAGTATATCCTTATACGATAAGTAATCAGTAGGTAGTATGAACTTTCATACTCATACTTTCATACTCAACGAGGTTAGGCCTACTGAAACTGTTACATCCGGTTACACTGTAATCAATGAATGAATAACAATCTAAGATACAGGCTTACATTGTTAAAATAACACATTAGGACAGACTTTGTTCATAACATACATACAAGCGTTAACGTTGGGTATTTCAGTGATGGTCACGTGTGTTGGTAATACAGAGGACGTAGGTTCGAGGCTCCTGTGAGCTCGGAGTATGAGCAAGCAATACTGTTCGCTGTAGCGTGACGGCTGTTACACCTGCAATGTCCAATTGGGACAACTTTGCTTCATTGAGGTGAATAATTGTGAGGAACAGCTTGGATGAGTAGGCTTGTTTTAAGTGTCCAATGTCAGCTTGTTAAGTCTGACGTCAAAAGTGACGTGTAGCCATTTCCGAGTCCAAACCAGAAATTCTCCGCACCAGAGTACCTGTGAACTACAGCGGTTTAATCGTTTTTTAGACTCGGATCTATTCATACAACAAGGGACACAGCACTTTCCCGTTTTCTCCATATTGTCAGGGTATTTGAGCCTCGGAAAAGCGCTATATAAATATAATTAATTATTATGATTATTTCGGCATTTCGAAGACAGCGCCTCAGCCAACGTTGGACCCGGAAACACGTCATGACTTAACAAGCGGATACTTCTCAAACAAGTGTGACGTCACAGATGGGCGCAGACAGAAAAACTGATGAACATGGTCTGAACATGCCATAGAGAAAATGGCATAGCCTCCATTCAAGGACAATAAACCATCTATGCAAATTCACACAATGTTCTTTAAAGAGTATATTCTGCCATGACACCAATCCACATTGGTCTGCTGCCATCCTCAACTCCGTGTTGTTTGATGTGTTATTGTCCAAAATTGAACAGCAATCTGTTTTGAGCACATTTTGTCTACTGCCTCCCCAAATAGGTAGGCCTACAGATAACCATACAGATACAGACAAATGTTGTGTTTTTTTCATTTTACACACACACACACACACACACACACGTTTTACACACATCTTGTAGCCTATGTCAGAAGACGGAACGTATTGTGCGATCTTTTCGATATCGATTTGCAGAAGCTGTTGACAAAAAATGTGTTAGTAAACGTTTGCCAGTCTATTTTGGACAATAACATATCAAACGATACAGAGTTGAGAATGCTAGCAGTCCAAGAAGGTCTCTCTGTCATTAGGCTAAGATTAGCTCGAGATTACACTTTATGAATTTGTGTGATTGCATGGCCTAGACTAGGTCTACTTAATGTTATCTAGGGCATGTTCAGAGCTGAACAGCATCCAAAAAACCATACATTTACATTGAAACGAATTTTCAAAAAGTAATCGTTATAGGTCAATACAACGCATTTGTAGCCATCCTTTAGAAAGTAAAAAGCCAAATCAGGCCAAATAAGACATTCAGAACTGATACTTTGATCATCATCAAACATTTTCTGTTACTTTATTCTTGTCTGAAGCCCCCTTGTTATCACTTTCTCTTCCGCACGAGTTTATTTGTTTAATAACATGAACTCAATCTATAGCAATATATTGGACTTTGCACAAACTAATGAAAATCCCAGATAGTGTTATACATGTAGCCCTATAGCTTCTAACAGCCACCATGCAACCTAGTCTAAATCCTAAACCCATAGGCCGATCAAATTATGAGAAAAGACAAGGATGCGCGGCGGCAAAGTGACATGTTTGGAGGCAATTCACAAATTGTCTGTCAGTGTTTCACCTTGTTTCATCTCCAAAGGCAATTTGCATAAACATGAATGAATAAGATATTGGCTATATGGCTTGGCATGTGGGAGATGTTAATAAGCCGGCATTAATTGAAAGCATGAACAAAACCTTAACAATAATATTATGTTTAGTTTCACCTGAATTATATAGCTACAAAATGAATCACCTTACTCTCCTATGCTGTCATGCACTATGGCACCTAAACCAGGACCTTCTAGGGCCGGCCTGTGCGAAGCCTGTGCGAAACCGTCACCGTGCGCCGTAAATAATGTTGATAAAGACGCCACCGAAAACGACTTTCACGCGTCGCCCGATTGATTTAACGTGACCTCCGTTTCCAAGTGATATTGGAAGCCTATTTAAACAGATGAAGGCTTAAATTGTGTTGCTTGTATGTGCATTAATTCCCCATTCATCATCATTACTCCGTGATTGGTCTATCCACGCCTTTCCGCCAGCCCCGCGCTACGACAAGGGCCTGTAAATTAGAATGTAATACAATTTCAACAGCGGCAGAAGCCTCGGATCCGATGGGTGTTTTTTCTTCTCCAGTGGACAGCTGCTGCAAGGCTGTATGCACCGCCCATATCAACACGCTTTGTGCTTTAGTCTGATGGGAGCCGGGGAGCCCAGAGCCAATTCTTACTAACAGCATCTGATAAGGCCGATGTAATTGCTGTTATGTGCGCAATATAGCAGCCCATATCATATCTTGTTAGCTCGGTCATATACTGTCTTACAGCGATGAAATGGCGTGTTTGATGTTGAATTAGGCCATTGAGGATTCAGGCGCAGTAAAGAGAACTGGGGATCCATATGGGCGGTGGGTAAATGTGGTTGTAATTTGCTTCACTTTTATGTGTCATTCTGGCACGTGTGATGCGCGTTTGAGAAGATCATATGGAAGCTCATATGGTGCTGCATGGGCCAAGGCCTACTGTATAAGGCCTAACAAAATAAGGTGCAAACATTTGTGGCTGTTAACTATAACTCACACTGTCAGTGCCAAATGGGAAAACATTTTGTGCATGTATTTGAATGTGTATTTCGTTTACATCTTTATTCGCTGTTATTATTTTATTATGCATAAGCCAAAACTATTTTCCTTTCCGTCCTGCATCCCCGTATCAGGTTAAAATATGGCGTGATAGCTTACATAAATCTGCCTTGTGGTTTCGCCCCTACCGGGGCGGTTTAAACGGTGTATTATTCCAAACATATGCATTTTAATCAGCTCGGTCACACTTACAAGAACTCCAGTTAATAAGGCGATCAATCACGCGCGCACGGGGCGGATGGTTTCTCGGGAGGGGGGTGGCTATGGGGGCTCGCCTCGCAGGGACCGTCTGATTAGGATGAACCCTTTACCTCGAGTGACACACCGGGTATTAGAGGTAGGGGAGCATGTAAGGAATAATTAGCGAACACGTAATTGTTCCATAGTTAGTACTAATGTCTTTTAGAAGATTTACCATGGGAAAATTACTATAAAGCTATGTTGTTTGCAAGATAATTGAGAAAACATTCCAGTCTTCTTAAGGCTATTCATTAGTATTAAGAAGTGGAAATGAGTTATGAAATAACTACAATTAATATAATAATTTTCGATATCTAATCTAACACAATTCATCATGGTAGGCTTGTTTTACACACAGGCATTCCACATACATGCTACTTCTGTACCCATCGAATTCATGGATTAAATGTCACACACTTCTCTTCTCATTTAGTGAAATAACTCCTATGTCTGCCCTCTCGACGATGTAAACGGTTATTTAAAGGCTATTTGAGCTCGGTGTATATCCTCACCAATGTGCCCCATTATATCCAGAGAGCCCATGCACGCTCTCCTCTAATTTACGGAGAGCGTGGGCTTCAATTAGGGATAAAATGCAGCCAATTAAGCTCCAGCTGATTGGTGGAGCCGGTGAATCATCGATCTTTTTGCATTCCAATATCTTCGCGAGACAACTAATTCTACCGTGTCTATTAAGTGGATGGAGAGAAAATATGACTGGCGTTAATGGAGCCCGGGGACCACTTAACTGCCACGGACAATCTCGCGTTCACATCAGAGGAGAAGACCCAGCCACGATGGGTTTTGTCACCGACTACTTAAGACAAATTAGTGGTTGTGTTATTGCAAAGTGAATAGCAATCATAATGACCCTCACTTATTGTAGGCCTATTTGTGACAACAACATGGGAGCAGTTGAATTTGAAATATCAACATCAGGAATACATTGTCCTACAAATATATGCTCACATTTAGTTTTGTTTTTAATGGGAGATAGGCCTAATGAATTCGTTTCTATTCGTTTTTGTAAAATATAAGCTATTATTTCAATAGGCTATACCCCTTTTAATTAGGATATCATTTTAAATAAGGATATAGGCGTCCCTTCTCATTTAAACTACAGATTTACTCTGTGAGAATCATGAAATAAAACATTGAACTGATGTGTAGTTTGAAATGCTGTTTATTGTAAATTTGAAGTGCAGAACAATCCAACAACATTGAGCAAAAATGACCAGAGAGTCAGTTTGTATAATCCCCCTCTGGAACTTTTCCCCCGCTGAAACATGGATTATTTCAACGAAATACTATATGCCATTAACAGTGCAGCGAGGAATGGACAAATAGAAGAAACGCTTTTCCCAAACTATATCACAATGAGTATAATAAATATAAGGCTTGTCTTATCAGAATCAGACATAAAAAATACATTATCTAAACGTTATCCAAACGTTCGGTCTCGCCAACATTGGGTGAGTGGACTGTAAAGAATGTGGGAGGCTTCATGTGGGTGGAAAGTGTTCAGACGAGGGCATGGGTGAGTTGGGCAGCTCGATCTCGCCCTAATTTGCCGTGTGTGATTGTCCAATGGCTCCTCTTTCTCTCCCCGTCTCTATCCCCCTCTCCCTGTCCTCTCAGACTCCCGTCGCTTCTCCTTCTCTTCCCCCGTCAAGCCGCGCGAGCTAATCCGTTCCCCTGGCGCCTTGTTACCGTTTGGCAGCAACGATCCCTCGCCGGCCAGCGCGCCCCGCACGGTATTATCATTAATTCAACACTCAAAATTCATCCGTACGTACATATACATCACTTACTAATTTTACCAGCATCTGCACATTTCAGCCCCAGTCCGTCAGGGACTGGTGGAGAGAGAGGCATAATGAGACGGCACAGACTGTTAACAAATTCGCTTGTTAAAAAGAGAGATGGAAAGCATCATCCTAGTGTAACTAACAATACATGTAGGTCAATTTGGACATATGAAGAGACTACAAATAATGATAAAGCGTTAACGCCATCCATCAAGGAGATAAACGTTTGTCTGCAATTCCCAGTCTGCCCGTGCGCTCTTTCCTAGCACCAAATTAATCTTCAATAAATCAAATGTGTTTTTTGTCCGATCCCATCATATTTTGCTGTCTTGTTTTACAACTGAAATGTTTTTCAGATCCTCGCCATAGCTTAAAAAACTGGATAATGTTCGTGCGCCGAGTTAGTAATTGTTCCCTTTTATTATAGGCCTATAGCAGACTTGGAACTGTGCTCGCTGCGAGACCTGTCAAAGCCTAATGCTGGTACTTGAATGGCGACTGCTCCACGTGAGGGTCTTATTCATGCTGTTTGAGTCCTGTGCGTGTTTTTTCGTTTGATGAAGGCTTATGATAGACACTCTTCTGCGCTTCTTTGACCCAGTCTGGTAACACAGGGGAGTGACTTCATTGTTTTATGACTACATTGTTTTATCTGGTCAGAGGCACTTCTTCTCTCTGATCCAAAGTCACCGAGGAGGACTTACTCAGCACTGATGGCGTGAATGTCAGAAATGCGTCAGTCCTACTCGTCGGGGAGCACGCGAAGTCTGACCCAGAGGGCCTCTGTGGAAGGCCGTTTGATTGACCTGAGTGACAGGCTAGGCAGGAGCAAGGGCTTCCCCCGGGACCAAGGCCGTGGGCCGGGCTTGGGTACAGGGAGGGGTGCCTGAAGGCACACAGCAGCTCTGGCCTCTGGTAGGGGTGAGACAACACCCGGAAACTGTCGAGGGATCTCAGTGGGTTGGAGAATGGGGTGGCTGGGACCGAGCCCCCAACCCCCAGATGGGAATAGTATGGCAGTGACAGGTGGGATGGGAACGGGTAGGGTAAGTTCCCGGCCGCGGCATGGCTCATCATATAGGTGTAGAAGGCGGGGTCGGCGGGGTGAGGCCACGTCATGGCCAGACGCTGACGCTTGTCCTTCATCCGCCGGTTCTGGAACCACACCTATAGGACACAAAGACAGATGGGGTAAAACATTAACCTTAAACGGTCTGTGAGGGGAGACATGCAGATAACAACTTGACAGTCAAAATGCTGATGCACTTTTACGCACGGCTCTAAATTGCGTTACATATGCCAGTTTGGGAAAATAACCCTAAGGCATATTGATCTTCAAATGCATTAACGAAACGAAATCCTTTCAGATTTGAAAGTAGTGCCGATGAATATAGCATTGATTTTGAGAGGCCAGATTTTCTGATAAGATTTGGCCTATTCATTTCTAAAGTAGCTATATAGGCCCAAATAAATTGTAATTGATTTCAATCTCTAAATGCTCAAATGTCTCCCTATTTGCTGTGCATTTATGATAGCCTATTGGAAAGTGTGCATTCATCTGGCCCTACACATACTACATCTCACCTTGATCGTGGTTTCGGGTAAATTTAGGGAAGCCGCCAGTTCGCATCTCCGCGGTCTGGAGACATAATTCTCCCGGTAGAACTCCTTCTCTAGCCGTCCGATCTGCTCCCGCGTGAAAGCTGTCCGGTACCGTCGCATCTGGTCTGCTCCGTAGGACAACGAGCCTTGGTTCGAGCCCATCTTACCGGAATCCACACTGCTCTCACTCGGGTGGCTTGGAGAATCTGTATTTCGACCTGGAATAGTTCCATTAATGTTTCATTTAATCAGATAGGCTATTTCAATTTACTAACAGGTCTTCAGTTCATTATACAATAATGTACAGTTGGGATTTTGTTGTTATGTTTTGTTTATACTTGTACATTATAATTGTCTGTATTTTTTTAGACAAACTGAATTCACAGCTCAATAGCCATTAGCCTATTTGCAATGAGGCCTATAGCCGTAAGCCGTAAATATAGGACAGTCAAAACATTGCGATTACATTTAGGCTAATCCAGAACCAGTTTTATTACCAATATATTTCCGTAATGTAAATGTAATATAAGTAATTTAGCCTATTAATTTCAATGACACAACCTCAAAATATACATATCTATCGAGCTGTAGAAAATGTAATTTCTGATTCTTCTGATGCTCCTCAGATATAGCCAACCTACGAATTAATATTGTCTTTTTCTAACGTTTTTCTGGTTTTTCTATGTAGGCCTAGTTTGTTTACATAAAACCTGCTTTTTATGAGAATAGTGCGAAGTGGCTAATTATTTGCAACATGGTGTCTTTCCGAAGTGGCGCCAGTGTGACTCGTTTAAATGTGACAATGATGAAAACCCCGCTAAACGTGTGGGTGTCACCCTCTAACACATGCAGATTTGGACTCATGTCTTGGCACAACAGTCCAGTAGGTTAATGTAAACATTATTTTAAAAATGGATATGTTGTCGTAATACCACAACATTTAGGTGTTCAGCAAGTTGTCATTACATTTCCACACACTGTCGTAGCTGATTTCCTTGCATATCTTCCCCATGTAATTGGCTTGCATCCTGCACGCACCCTGTCGATCGAACGCAATGCTTACAGCGAAGTGACATTGACTGAATTCAATTGCTATAGGCGATGTCATAAACCTCTAAAACATATAAATGCAATTGCACGAGTTTCAACAAACGAAAATGTGTAGTTCCATGCCGTTTCACGTAGCCTACCTTTCCCGTTGTAGTCCATGCTTTCTGGCGTGCAGCTGACATCAATTTCCTCATAGAAGTCTGACTCTGTATCTGAGCTGCTCCCGTCTTTGTTGGTGTGATCAGTCCGGTGTCTCTCGGTAGAGGAAGACATACTAACCGGCCTTATATCGCTTCCCCGTGCGCCCTCCACCTCCTCATCCGCTCTGTCTCGTGAGTAACGCGCTGAACCGGGGCTCAGGCAGTTCCTGTGGACCATTTTTCCTTGCGGTTCTCGCGCGGGGCTTCCAACTGCTTCGGACAAATTAGAGCCCGTTTTGGCAACAGCCACCGTGCCAAGTTGACCTCCCTCCGCGAGCATCACCATCTCCTTTCTGTTTTCCATTACCGGACGGATGAACGCGCGTGGAACGGAACGAACGAGCAAGCACCAAATCGCGAGGGACAGCGGAGAGAGCGAGCGAACTGTGACACCGCAAGCGACGGTGGCTGGGGGTGTGAGTCGTAGGAAAGAAGATTAGAGGAGAGGGGACGTATGCGTTCTGACCCTGCAAGGCGAGCGCTCCAGAGTGCGGCAACACGAGCTCTGGGAGGGATCACCATTGCCTTCTCTTTCTCTCGAGCTGTCATTCTTAATAGGGCAGTCGTCATACCCCTGATGACGCCACGCATCGATTGGCTGTGAATAAACAGAACGAGCAATCACGGCAGGGATGAACGGGGGCTCAAGGGCTCCTAGGAAAACAAGCAACTTTTAGACGGATACATAATCACACTCCATGCCAGTATGACTACTGATTTGACATTTCTCAAATCGCACACATTTCACAAGGAGAGGGAACGAGGCTATAGACAATTTATTCTGAAAAACATCTTCCTCACGCAAACATAATAATATATCCGCTGCACATCTGCAGTGATGTGCACTGAATAAAGCGCGATGCATCTGCTGCAGTGACTATTCAATACAATGTTGAGAATGACATGCTTGCACCAGGAAGCTCAAATGATAGGGTATATGGGGAGTGGGAGTCTATACTGTCCATCGGAATTGGAATGAGACACGCAATATTTTTGCACCCCCCCCCCCCCCCCACACACACACACACACACACCCTTTAAGTGGTGTCAAGTTAAATGTTCTAAGGTCAAGCCCTCGTAGCCAGTTTAAGGTGACAGGTATGTATGATTAAATGTATATTGGTCAGTCTAACAACATGGAATAAAGGCTATTATTCCTGCATTAGGCTGATCTATTTTTGCAACGAACCATTGCACCATACAGGCAGCTGTATTTTCATTGACGTTACAGGCCAACTATTTAAAGATCATCTGTGTACGGAAACGCATACAAACATCCACCACCTTTTTAAATTACAAAAGTATGGCAAATTTGAAACCAATAAAACTACAATATGGAAACTGTCACATCAAGGTCAGCATGCACAGTCAATAATCATAAGACCACTGGTCAGCATAATATAGGCTAATACATTAAGGGATTTAGATTTTCAAGAGAAACGTCGATGTGAACTGAAGTCACAAAGAAAGGCATCCTATGTTTTCACATTTCTATTACTTTGTTAAGTGAGTAAATGCACATGCAATACATCTCGGTGCTATGCATGCTTACAGAGCAGGGGTAGTTTCTTAACCTCTCTTTGATATATGTACTGTTGCGCAATAAAAAGTCACTAAACAAAGCGACAAAGGAAAAGGCTTTCAAGGCTATGGGTTTTGGGGATTTTCAACTTCATACCCTCTCCACAGCGTTCACTGTGTTTTAAGTGGGCGCTGGAAACGTAATGGAAACGTTGTGCTCCGTGTATTTACCTGTCTTTTTATTTGCATTAGGCCTAATTAGTTATGAAAAGGGGCAGGGCCTGGGCTCCGTTCGCTCCTGCCCGTGCACGAGCCTACCTGTGCACGATAGGGTATAATTATTTTTTATTTTAGACACAGGGAGGTTTTATCCTATCACTCATCTGAGGTAATTGATGCATTTCCCTCCTAAATAGTTAAGGTTAGAATTTCATGCGTGATGATTCTAGATTTCGGTACTGTCCGTTTCTATACGGTGACGTCAGGGGTCACCGTGAGAAGAGGTGGAGAGTGACGCGATGCTTTCCGCCGCCTCGGGAGTCTCAGCCTTCGCTGTCCTCGCGCGCCCTCGCCTGTTGAAAAAGAGGGAGACACATGTTTTCCCGGTTTTTCTCAGTGACTCGAGAAAGAGTGAAATTCCTTCATGCTCTCTCCTCCATACACCTCCCCCTCCCCCTTTCTTCTTTCGCTCTTTCTTATGGCCCTCCCCTTCAAGCAATGACAGTAGCCTACTATGAATATCTAGGCCAGTTTGATAAGACATTTGATACAGTTTCTTTGGTCTGTTTAACTGGTTTTGATGAATTCATCTGACTGAACTGAAACACTTTAGCAGACAGCAGTCTTTGGTAGTTTTGGATAATTAGGTGTTCCTCAATGCTATTCCCCAATTCCTTGCTTTTTAGGTCCCACAGATGGTCCCATATGGCTGTGGCTGCTTGGCTGCAGTGACTTGTTGCACAATAGTTGTCCGTTTGGCACAGAAACGCTACATTCATATAGTTTAATTCGGCCTATGGGTAGACCTGTCAAGACCTATCCTATTTAACAATAAATGGCTAAATGATTTCTCGTTTTATCAATCTATTGCGAAGACTTCAAATAATATGTAACAAACCGTTGCATTTATGTTGCGATCAATGTCCGTTACAGGCTGAAAGAAATGAGAAAGAGGAGAATGTTGTGCTGAGAATAATCTGACGTCAACGTTTATAACGTGTAGCCTATAGTCACAATCGGAACCTGGATGGAGATATCTTTTTTAAACTTAGCTGCCACGCAATGAGACGCCCAAATAGCCACATAGCCCTATGATTTTTTACAAGATTCCGTGGCAAGATGTATGTTATTTAGGTTATGTATAGTTACCCTTTTCCCTCCCTTGATATGTCTTCTCGTGGGCCGTTCGTATGATGAAACAAATTGATTTTAGTGTATAATGATGTTATCGCTGCGTATTTATCATTGCAGTACAAGAAACATTGATAGCCTACATTATTGTTCCACTTTGATTATGGTTAGGCTATAGAGGGTAGGGTCGGAGAATAGGTTACAGTATAGGCTTTTGAGATATTTGGCCGACGTATTTTGCTATAACTTCAACTTTTTGAGTATCGATTCTCTGTTTAACAGGTAAGAATGCCGTAGTTTGAAACCAATTATATTTGACAATGTAATTTGACAACAACACACACATGTAATGTTTGCGACACATGTTCCACTGGCGCTCAACGTTTTTGATTCCATTCAAATCTGTTAATGGAAATATATCTTACAATAGGATACCTTATGGCCTTTTTTAAATAACATGTTCAGCAAGTTCAATATTTGGTCAGCTGTAATGTCCGCTCAGGCACAAACTCCGCTCAGGCAAAAAATAAAATAAATAATAATTTAGAAACACAGACTTTATAAATCATTAAATAGTGTTGCAGACATATATAGGCTATATATATATATATATATATATATAGCCTATATATGTCTGCAACAGTATACTGTATACAGTATATATACAGTATATATAGGCTATGTAGGGCTATATATGTGTGTGTGTGTGTGTGTGTGTGTGTGTGTGTGTGTGTGTGTGTGTTTCTAAAGACTCCCGTCAATCCTTTTTACGATCAAAACAAAACGTACACAGCAAGTTATGCAATGTGGCAGGCTAAGATAGTATCCTATCTTGTGATCCGTCCGAAGATAACACTTATGAGTTTTGCGCAACCCCAGAGATGACCTTGTTCCTTTACAGTAGTAGCACTTTATTGTGTGTGTTCTAGATAGGCCTATGGGTTCGGATGGCACGCAAATTGTTGGCTATTGCTTAGAACGTCCCTGCAGATTAGAGAAGAAAATGCTCTATAGGCCTATATCCGCTGCTCTCGGCATAAGTGCAAGCACTGAAAGGAAAATGCACCACACATTGTTATTTGCTTACTATAGTGTCAAATCCTCGAGGAGATAGAGGGGGAAGCGCCCCCCACAGCAGACTTTGCAGAATGGGCCCACTTGGTTTTACTGCAGCCCAACTTGAACTTGACCATGGAGTCTGCGCAGTGCGCACTGCAATCCCTAGGCTATATGCGTTACAACAGTCAGAAATTTAATGAATAGGCTTCATTTCCGATTAAATTAATGTTAAATTGTAAGTAAAGATAGGAAGACAATGGATTAGCAAAATTCCTGTTTTACTCGCCCCTCCCCTCTCTTTTGCTTCAACTTGGCCTTGAAACTGGATGACACAGCTACCAGTGCTTTAACTGCGTTGACCTTGGAACACGCCCGGAAATATGTCTGGAGAATGCGAGGTGACTCGAGCTGGAGATCTCTGCTTAAGTTAAACCCCCTTTTATAGCCCCTCGCGCCTCCAAAATGCTACACCTAACTGTTCGTGTCTTTTGCGAAGAGTTTACCGAGCCACCGACAACAACCCATTGGCTAGCCACGGGATTTTGCTTACCACCAATTCAACGGTAGCATGCAATGCCCAGAACTCACCTTATGCAAACCTGACTTTCTATAGGCCTAAGAATATGGTACACTAGCCTATAATGTGTCTTTCTTAAGGAGTAGTGCTTGTATTTCCCAGTGTTTTCTAAATATTTACACAGAAGGTTACAGAGAGCATGGTGTCTTTGTTCCATTTATTCTTCAATCTAAGCCGGTGGCTCCGAATGGTTCATTGGAGGCAAGTTTCTACTTTTTAATTATTGAGATAGGCACAATGCTTGCCTGGCTGAAGAACTAACACGATCCTGTTGTGTGGATGAGACCCATGTTTCAATATGAAGGATGTGACATTATGGACATAACACACACATGTTATTTGGATGCATACTGCTGCATTGTTTACACTTTATTGATGATCATATTGTAAGAACACAAAACAAAATACTGTGGCATTCAGATTATACAGTGGCCTAATACATGAAAGCACAAGACATACAGTAGGCCTACCTAACACATAGTATAGCCTTGACAAACACAACGTTCCAATAATCAATATTCAAATGCATATACAATAACGCAGGCTATTCAGATGACCTGTGACCTTGGTCTCGGAGTATGTCGCTGAAATGAACAGTGTCCAATACAACGTTTAATTGTGTTGTTGTAGGTGTGTCCATTGTGTAAATTATATTCGGAGTAATGCCAATACTACAATTGAATATATTTGATGATTATTACATCCCATTGAATAGTATAGACCCATGCAGCTCATTTACTGTATGTTATCGTTTTTATGAAATTGAAGCCATACGGATATGGCACAAAACGGTGTAACCATGAATGTCCAATGACTTTTCGTTGTCAAATAAATGTACTTACTTTTTTGAGCGTAGACAGTTCTGTACATAGGCCTATTATTTTCCTCTTCTAAAATGGGGTATGTTGAAAATGTCAAGTACCAATGACAATGGATTGGTTTTGTCACCATAGAAATCTTCAAGAAAGATTTGATATTTAAATAATGTTTCCCTTTCGATTTCTGATATTTTGAGTCATGAAGGGTCGTACAGGTAAGCTAATTTGGGAAAACGTACATTTAATATGCAATTTCGTTCGCTGGATCACTTTATTTAGAATAGACATTCCTACATCAGCCCAAGAGAATTATATTTGTGGATGTGTTGCATATTCATATGCACTTTCTGTTGTGTTTTCCTTGGTGCATTTAACGCGAAGTATATACAGCTTTTGTTGTTTTGTTGTCTAGGTTTGAATAAGTGACGAAGACGAGGCATATCGTTTTGCTAGACTACTATGAGTGTATACATGTATTTATGTGTAGCCTACGAAAAACCTTGTGAATAAAATAATGTTTTCATGGTCATTCGATTTGAATAAAAACATAATTTCATAAAACAAAAGTTTAGATTAAATTAGAACTTTCCTTTGTTGGCATGGGGAAATGTCAGTAGTCGTGTTCATTTGACAACCGGTGACTTTCAAGGCAATCTTTAATGTAAAAGACCAACTCATGGAAGACTGCAACAGATGTGGACATGGCTAGTGGCTGGAGTTTCATTGAAATTAACTGTAGGCCTATATATTTACTGGGATTCCATTGTGGCAATAAATGATTTAACATGTAGCTTACATATAGTTTTAGCAGCCCGTTAACATAACATTTAAGACTTGTACACTTTGAGACAGACCAAATCTACAGCGAAGCTGTCAGTCATTCCTTCAAGAGCACCCTCTGACTCTTATTTTCCAATTTCCTCTTTATTTCATCCTTCGGAGACACATCACGTTACGGTCCAGGGAACATGGAAAAGTTATGTGCCAGGCCGCCCTGCGGTTCTATGTTTCGACCGCATAAACATAGTTGTATTAGGCCTGTTGTCAACGTTTTCATCAGCCGTTTACTTTCCCGTCACATAACACCTCAGTGCACTAACGTGGGTATATGATTGAATTTGAAACAATAATTGAAATGGATCCCATCAGTTCGCAAGACATTAACCCTATAGACTAAAAGGTTTAGGCCTAGTTTGCACTTTGCCATGGTTTCGATTTTTCATTAGGATTTAGATTTCCTATGTCACCAGGAATGGCAACGTTCTTATTTGCCGCGCAAAGCTATTTCCGAGGACTCTATTGTCCTAATGACTTCACATAGACCTCTTTAGCTGCAGTCCATAGGCTACGTGTTCGTACTTTTTTGGAGACAGACATCACTGTTAGCTAGCAAAAGTAGGCTACATCAGTTGCTAACGTTCTGAGTTGGCTCTATATTTACTAAACTTGCTGGTAAGGTACATTGAGTCAAATAGCCTATACTGGAATTTACCGTCAATAGCGATACCGCGCTGACTCACATCAACATTTCCATTTATGGCACAGACGCCTTTATCCAAAGCGACTTACAACATTTACATCTATTCATTAGTCATGCTGACCAGGGGCCATTGGCAGTAACAATGCTAGAAGAACGAACTTTTTAAACATGTATTTGTATTTAATTTAATTTATTTCTAGAGGAAACGTATAGGCCTACAGGGTGGGGATGATGTCTGGCTTAAAAAAAGACGAGTGTCTCCAGTTGTTGACATTCTGCAGGTTGTGACGTAGGGATATTCATAGCGTATTGTCTAGTAGTTGATGGTCTGGTCATGGTTGTGGTGCATGGCGGTGGTCTACATGGCGGTGGTCTGCTCCGAACGGATGTGATGAGTAGACCACCGCCATGCACCACAACAATGACCAGACCATGAACTACTAGACAATACTGGTGAAAACGAACCACATGCGCGCGCCGCCGTCTCGGTGACAGTTGTCGTGTTGTTTTGATTGCAGGCCCCGCGCCGAAAAATCCTGGTTTTGAGAAGAAACTTGATTACTTCTTGCAGTTTATGACTGATTCTAGTTTGATGCCGAATGTCTTGGTTTAACACATGCTGGATTAATGTAATATTGGATTATGGTAAACTACTACTCGTTTAGTCATGTTGATCCCTTGTTTCTCAAAGGGGCACGTTTCTTATTCCAGTTAAGACTGACTATAACAATAATCCATTGGATGAGGGTTTTTGCCGTTATAACTCAAGAGCTAAAACAACCATTAACACTGTATTTGGTCTCCCACAATCCGACTATGACTCCTCAAAACCTTTTATTTATCAAAAAAAGAAACACTGATGTATGAGACATAGGCTAGGCCTATATCATGTTAGTCCTACACATTGTAATATACAATATATTTGTAATGTGTTTCATTTGCATTTGAATAATTATCCCTACACTAAGTGATAGCTTAAATACAAAATACAGTCAATTTGTAGTCTATTTGTAGTTGGACAAAACAAAAGGCTTAAAAGGCATCAAATTACACATTTCTCTCGTTAATTAGGCTAAACATTTCTTTCATGCTACGTGTTATAATTAATAATTTAAAATATTTCGTATTACACGAGAGAGTAAGACTATAGCGCAATAGCGTATTAAGAGGCACTGTATATACTGGTAGGCTTGTTGTAAAACAAACTGTTTGATTAGTATCTTGGATTTCCATACGCCAATGTTAATGTGACGTTTTCAGAGACAAATAGTATATAGCCAATATATAGAGTGTATGGGCTAGTCTGCGGACTAAAAAGCTAAATAGGTTCATAACATTGTTAGCTGCAGATCGCTTAGATCGACAATATTCCAATATAATAGAAGTGGTCTAATGAAACAGGGGTTTTATTTAGTATGGATCACCTGCATGTTAATTCTTTAAAAATAGATATAATCTGTTACTGAGACACAGTACAGTGTTGACGCTTTTATCAATGGTATGACGTGATGGGCCTGAATGAGAATGCAGAATGTTTCGGAGGAATGTTCCTTGAAATATAATATATTTCGAAACCTTGTTCATTTCCAACCTAAAACGATGAGAAGTCTTAACTATCGAGTGTGAATATAAACCATTTTAGGTCAGAAAAGCACACTTAAATCAACATGTTTGGCGGATTGCATCATTCAATGCAAGCGCGTCGTGTTGCATTGCGAAGTCCTCCACAAAATGGACTGCATCTACAACAGATGGACCATGTATCTAGATAATTTGCATTGTTCTTAAGTCAAACATATACGCTATAATATTTTATTACGAATTCCACCTAACACAGACCTGCAAATGAAACATTCCGGTTTTATTTCCATTTGAGACACAAGTAAAACACCAGACATAACGAGAATAAAACGTTCGAGAAAACAAAATGATAGTAAAAGTGAATGCCCTCCAAAGCTTTCATTCGGTCAGGAATTTTCACCCCTCTTCCGCCTTTTCAAGAACTCAGACTGGTCCTTTAAAGACTCAATAGCCCACCAGGCTCGATGGCTAGACAGCAACTTTCAACTTGACCTTGGCCTCGAGCCGCGTCTGTAAACACCGCGCAGCAGCCCAACTTCGAGGTGTTTTCTGTCTTTTCAAATTGTAAACACTTCGCAGGCTATAGGTGTTTTGGGGGGTTCCTAATCCCTGAATCGCATTTCATAAATGCTTGAATTTAGAGCATTCACATGAGTGGTATTTAAATGTGGCGCTGGTTGTGACGCACCTACGAATTTCGTCTTAAGTCTAATTAAGACTGACGGAGGGAATCGTGCATAGGCTACTTTTCAAAACTATATGCTTACTTTTAGGTTGTCACAGTATCACACGGTGCTACACAATGATTCCGTTCTGGTGGTTCCCAAACACGGGTAAGATGATAGGCTAGTCCATCCCCGTTTATGGGAGATATTTGGAAACCTGCCCTTGGCTTAGAACTATATAAGAGGTGTTATGAGATGTGATACTCGGACTGTACGATACTTTTGTGAACTTGGCATAGGCCCACCATGTAAAAAATTTTTTTTGTGTCATCGACCACATAGCTCGGACTGCTATTATGTGTAAAAGCACACCTGGGGATTTAGGTGGACTGTACCGCAATCTTTTGAAATGGGCTTTTATTTTGCCTTCCAACGATAAAGAAGAACCCATTCAAACAACTGTTTTTCGTCAGCATTAAACCGTAACCTTGTAGACCTATAGCCTATGTATGTGACGGTAGCCTATTTGCTTGATTTTAGAGATTTACTCACGAACCCTATTGCTTTTGAGCGCAAAAGACACGCCAAATCGTCATAGGTATGGTCATTTTACAACGCCGCATTTTTCTACATTTAATTATCTGCACTGGGAGATTTTTATCGTCCTCTTTGCATATCACGTGGCCCGTCTTGGCCAATGAAGGCGCGACCTTTGGTGTACCCAGGCGCGTCAGAGTCGCTTACTCTCTCGGAATCAGTATCTCCTGTTTTCAGTCTCTGGGCTTTTTACAAAAAGAGCCAGAAGCCTCAATGTTGGATGCCGTGCTATGTCAACGTCACTGCTTCTCCGTCCTCGCTGGGTCGACCCGTCGGTGATGTTCCTCTACGACAACAGCGGCGGTGCCGATGAAGTGAGCAAGAACATGGACGGTGGTGGTTTTGCGGGAGGTAACTTTGCGGCAAACCAATGCAGAAACCTAATGGCACATCCCGCGTCTCTGGCGCCGAGCACGGCGTACTCGTCGAGCGACGTGCCCGTCTCGGGTATGGGTGAACCAGCGAAGCAGTGCAGCCCGTGCTCCGCCGCGCAGAGCTCCTCCAGTGCGTCCCTGCCCTATGGATACTTCGGGGGCAGCTACTACCCGTGCAGGATGTCGCATCACAGCAGCATGAAGTCGTGCGGCTCGCAGCCCCCCTCTGCGTACGGGGACAAGTACATGGACACGTCCGTCACAGGCGACGACTTCACCTCTCGGGCGAAAGAATTCGCCTTCTATCCAAGCTATACCCCAGGTCCGTATCAGCCAGTTCCCGGTTACCTAGACGTGCCCGTGGCGGAGCCCAGACACGAGCCCCTGCTGCCTATGGAGAGCTATCAGCCGTGGGCTCTTAACACAAACGGGTGGAACGGGCAGGTCTACTGCGCCAAGGACCAGCCCCAGCCCGTTCACATGTGGAAGTCCTCCATACCAGGTATAGGCAGAGAATCCAAGCTTTTACGCAATGAGTCAGTCAGCTTTCCTCAATGTGTTTGATTCACAATGTTGCGATTTGTTGTGTAAACCGTTAATGGATAACTTGTCGTTTTAGTGGATAACTTGTCGCCTTGTATTTTTTTATTTTGTGTGTGTGTGTTGTGTAAATTCGTTGGAATCTTTTTTTTTTTTTTACCTATAACACTTTTGTTTTCCGTTTTGTTCTAGACACGGTGTCTCACGCAGGGGGAGACATGAGCTCCTTCAGACGTGGAAGAAAGAAGCGCGTGCCATATACCAAGGTGCAACTGAAGGAACTTGAGCGCGAGTACGCTGCCAATAAATTTATCACCAAGGACAAACGAAGGAGGATATCTGCGCAGACGAACCTGTCCGAGCGACAGGTCACTATATGGTTTCAAAACAGACGCGTTAAGGAGAAAAAGGTTGTCCACAAAGTGAAAAGCATCAGCTCGTCTTGAAAGACTATTACGATAGGAATGGTACTAAACACACACACACACACACACACACACACACACACACACACACAGACGCACACACACACACACACACACACACACAGACATGCACGCGTACGCACGCACGCACGCACTTACACACACGCACACACACACACACACACACACACACACACACACACACACACACACACACACACACAAACACACAAACACTCTGCTGGCTCTTCACGCTTTCGATGAGAACAACGGACTCCTTATTTTAACACCGAACACGATTCACAAACGATGCCAAATGGACCATGATCAAACAAGGAATTGCGTATTATATTTGAAAAGACAATGTTAAAACACTGGACCATCTGGTCCAGCTTCTCTTCATGATGTAACATATTGTGAATAGTGTGAGGAGCCCGAATCAAAGGGAAGGGGCGTATAATTTTGTTTGCGACTGTATGCAGTAACCTCAGCTCAGGAAAACAGACACCCGTCAGAGAGGTGTGTGTTTCACCTTTCATTGTATCTTCAATTTTACCGAGTGAGGAAAAATATTAGAAAATCCACAGGTAGTGACGACATTTAGGATTATATCTTTCATTGTTAAATATGTATCGAGTCAATTTCTCTTCATACTCACGTGTTTAAAAGAAGCTTAGCCTCAGCAGACGGTTTCATGCTCTCACTCATAACGGATCCATGGTGCAATCCTCTTTAGGCCTATGCATAGATAATCGTCTGGGAAATGTGTGTCCATTGAACCTTAGTTTGTGTGTATTCATGTGGTTGTACATAAAAGTATATATGCCGACAAAACAATATAGTATTTCAAGGCTATCTGTGTGTCTGTAAAATGTGTCAGTGTAAAAATATTGACACAAAAATCTGTCCCAATAAAATGGACATTGTTGAATCATATGACGACCTCTATTTTGAACAAACGCTCTGACTTTTACGCCAATTGCATTGCATATAGGCTCTCTTTTCAAATGTGAAAGACCATACTTTTGTTTAGATTAAATCTATAGGTGCAGTAGCAAATTACATGTTGTTACTACGATAGTCGAGGATTTGCTTGTTTAGTCGATTCTTTACTTTCCTCTCAATATCATGGGAGGCATTACGAAATGTTTCAGTCTATCGTGAGTACATCTAAAATGTCTCACTTTGGTGAGAGATAGAATAATGGCGTGTTATTTGAAAAGACTGCAGAATTATAGGCCGACATCGCCATCTAGTGATGAGTCTGTGATATGGTATTTAGTTGGTAGGCCAGACTGATTTCCTGCTAAATACTATTACCAATCACCATAACCACTAGTGATAATGATGATTATGATATAATAATAATAATAATAATAATAATAATAATAATAACAATTATAATAATAATATAAATAGTAATAATAAAAGCAAATAGTTGGGTAACAATATTTGGAAACGTGTTAACAACATTACCCCAAAATCGTTTTGTTGAAATTATTGTCTACAAGACTTAGGCGACTATTGGTAAATAAGTCAATGTAGCTATGTAAGCTACACTTGGTAGGCAAATCAATTACATTACACATTTCCAGAAATAGAGAGAAGTCTATTAGGCCTACTTTGAAACGCTACGTTTTACGAGATTCGTTCATTCAATTGTTCGTATTGTCATCCTGGATTTTCTTCATTTGTGTGCGTATGGTTGAGTGAATATGTTCTATAACATTGTCACATTATCAAGGAAATAGGCCTATGTATATGAAACGTAATTAGGCTACTTTTCGGGTTTTCAACATATTTGTGAGGCCTAGTATGATCTCACGTTCGTTCACAACTGTTCGTTCACAAGTGCGAGCACACGGCGTATAGGCTACGGATTTTACGCAGAAGTATAAATTGGGCTAGGCCATGCAGTTGCTTCTATAGTGCCATTTACGTAGATCCTGCATTATAAAAAAAAATCTTCTAGTGTGTATTGTGAACAGGTCAAATATACTTTATAGGTTACATGTCTGCACTGTGAATTAGTTAAACGCCAAAATATGATATATATAATATGGATTACACAGGAGTAGGCCTAACAGCCCTCAGTAAAAAGCCAATTTTCTACTTTGTAATAAGCTTAAGTGTTGTTGATATCGAGAGTCTTAACATTTCATTTAGCTGAATTTGAACTGTCGCATCTCCCGTCCTGAATAATTATCATTTAACATTGTTGAAATTATCATTTGTGATATTGAGCAATTTCAACAAGAAAATATAGATTTGCTGCACGTGATTCAGGGTGATTAGGCTATCTAAAGTGGTTCCTTGTGGTAAGAAAGGTAGAACATTGGCTAATGGTCATTTCAATTAATGATATTTCAATACAATATACTTTATTCAAAGATTGACTAAATACCTGATGTCCAATGAGCTTATAGGCTACAACTGTCATTTAACCATTATAATCCAAAATATAAGGTTGTTTACTATATTGTAATTGCAAAAATGTATTTGAGTATAGTTTTGAAATATGTTTCATACTCATGGAAAGTGACCAGGAATCCGCGCGCGTAACATTTTTGGATACGTCATTGGGATATTTGGTGATGATTCATTTATGCGCGACAAGCTCAAGTAAGGATTCCACCCTTAGTACTTACATAATGATGATTATACATTTTAAAGTGGTCACATTTCCTGTCACCGTCATCTCTAAACATTACACTATAGCAAGTGGCCGGCCAGCCATTTGGCTTAAAATCGTTCAGGAAAAGCAAACTAACATGAAGAGGGTTTTTCTTTTCCAGAACCTTTACCAGATGCCAATAGCTCCTTGTCATTCTCATGAATGTCAGGCTATGGCCAAAAACTGTACATTTTACCACGTGCCTTTTAAAATAAAGATATACAGAAATAATCAAAACAATATTTTGCGGTTAGGCCTACTGAATACGATGGAGCCTATGCAAATATTGTATTATTAAGAGATTAAATCTCACAGATCAGTCAGTTCTGGGCCTACACACGTCTATAGATCAACTGAGATTAAATTGTTCCCATAAATATATAATCCAAGTTGCTGGTGAGACTTGCTTTTGAAACCTGCGTTCATTTTCGATCTAGCATTGTGCTATCCATATTTCCCCCCAAACTGCTGGAAAGTAGACCTAGGCCTATATGGTAATGGTAAAAAGATTGGTCTATATTCCTTATAAACAGCCCAAAACAGCATCTGTGTGTCACAATAGCCTCTCATCGCATACTTATAATAACGTTTTATTTGTATAGCACTTTTCCTGCAAACGTTGCAGATCAAATGCTTTAATCATTCTATAATCATAATTTAATTATTTAGTCATTTAAAGGCAATATGAAAAAGATACTACTATAATACTACTAATTTCCGAACTTCTCCTTCAATGCTGTTTGGAAAGGAAGCGGGGATGCAAAAACTGGGGAAATATTGGGACGCAATGCATGTACGTGCACAGCCTTTCTCTGGTGCTCATCAGTTGGGGAATGAAGACAATAGACAATCCATAGGCATTATCCCTGTAGTTTTTGAAAGATCACTTGTGACCGTGTAGGTGTTTGTACCCGGGTCTCACGCGTGGAAGACATGGGCAAACTCATTAAGCCAAAGGCCAGACATTAGCTCAGTGTGCCAACCCATGTATTCAGGTCTGAGGCATGACATTAACGTGTGGTCTGTCATAATTCCAAACCTGTCATCGTCCCCCCCAAAAAAACTGTTGGCAGAAGCAACAGCTCTATGCTTATTCGAAATGTTTATTTTACACTACTTCTCATCTACTGTATCCAAACTGTCCATTCATAAAATGCCCAAGCAACTTAGTTGAAACTTAGTTGAAACTTAGTTGAAACTTAGTTGAAACTTAGTTGAAACTTAGTTGAAACTTAGTTGAAACTTTGTTAACTAAACCTTGTTAACTAAACTGCTCATATACATAAGGCTGTGTAGTATAGCAAATTGTGAACCATTTAGAAACATGGTCATAGGGTTTATTCAGGGTTTATATGAGACGCTACAGACAAATTATATATTATTCATTACATACAAAACAATCTGATGATGTAACATAACAAAAATAACATAATTACGGACAAAATAGTTTTGAACGTTATAATTTATTATGCATTAGGCGACATTGTCTCTCTTACGCCGATTAGACATTGGCCGTGTCTGAATGCTCATACTGCCTAATGATTACTAAAGGAATATACTAGGCTATATTACTATACTGATATATACTAAAAGTATATACTTCTAACCATACTATTTGGGCCGTGTCTGAATCATTGCAGGTTCATACTGCAACCTATAGCCGTTTTCTGTATGCAATATTAGAAAGTTTTGCAGTAAGCGAAATGTACCGAAATTGAGAATGTATAAAATGCCAAGATGTCATACTAGACTTTCCATGTGAATTCACTGCACACAATTCTGAAAGTCCTTTCCGATTTTAGTCCCACAATTCAATACAGCAGACAGGGAGATGGGCAGTAGCAAAATGTAACTAATTACCATGAACAATAATGTTTGAGTTATAGGTGAGGACTTCTCAGTATAAATTAGATCTAGTCTGAAATGTGTTGCTTACTGCATAAATGTTTACTAAACAGCCTAGCCTAAATACATATTATGTAGTATGGTTAGTATGCACTATATACTTTTATTAATCAGTAGGCAGTATGAACATTCAGACACATAGACACATTGAAGCAGTGGGCACTGCGACCCTGAAGCGCTAGACCGACGCAAACACACACGAACGCGCACGCAAGGGAGAGAGAGTGTCAAACTATGGTTGGAAAGAAAACAGGCTGGACTGGAATCTGGTGCTTTCTGAAGCATAGTTGGGGGTTTGCTGCCACCCAAAGGCAAAGAAAGGAACAGCAGTCCATATAAGAAATTCAGGGAGCAATTCAATTTGGCATTCCCCGATGCATAAAAATAGTGATATACATACAGGTTGAGAGAGCTCTACATTACTCACTGTCTTGCTGATTCGAGCTTAATGGCAAATGGGCAAGTGAAGTTAGAAGTACATGATCATCTGTAAATCATTTTTGCTGTGCTATCAAATCATCCTGACGTTTTTAAGGTTTATGCCATTTCACTATTCCATTCCATTTCATATATGCAGTGAAAATGGCTGCTTTAAATTATTTTCTAGAAAGGTCATATTCTTTGTTTTTGTCTGCTTCTGTGGAACACTTATTTTGCATTCATTTCAACGACTGTTGGCGTGAAATTATAGACAACAAACACAAGAAATTAAAATGTCAGCAACAACAACACAAAATACAATATATACAACACAATATAGGTTGGACATTGGATATTGCCTATTGTGCTCATCTTTTTGCAGGCCTAGTCGGTTGGAGTATCTTCTACATTCCACACGTCTGGTAGCGAAGGTCAATGTAAAGAGCATTGCTTTAACCCCCCTGCCTTTACGTATACGTCTGTCTCCGCGTAATGGAGGCTACAGCAAGGGGAGTGACCTTCAGCTCCCAGACCGTAATATACCAATAGGTTGACCTATATGACCTGTGATAGTGATGAAAGCTTAGCGTTTGGTCAGAAGCTCATAGTATACCCAAGGATCTCTGCCAGCCTAACTTGAGACAAGGCCGTCTTTAAAGCGGTCAAGCAGAGACACTTGACCGAGATTATTTGTAACACGCCTCCATAGGTTGTTTTATCGTGCCATGCCATATAGTATAGGCCTAACCGTTGAATAATTTGAGTATGCCGGTGGGTTTTAACCTTCAGTCGGAAAATTCACTCTCACTCGTTGGCAATGGGGCTACATTTAGGCTACAGAAAGAATTTTATTTGGGATAAATCTATATATTCTTCATATAAGATTGGTCTGTGATAATCTAAGTTATTTCTCAGTCATGCATCAGTTGGTTTACTAAATGATGCATTTGGTTGCCTATAATAATATATCTGTTATTTTATATACGACTATATGCTTTTTATACTTCTATTATTTGTGCAGCGTTGGTCAACTCAGACTATTATGCTATTTATATTTATAGCTATCGAAAGCCTATTTGAATGTCTTTGAGTGTCTAGAAAAGCGCTATGTAAGTCTAATGTATTATTATTATTATTAGGCTATTATTATTATTATTATTATTATTATTATTATTATTATTATTATTAGGCTATTTAGAAGACTAGCCTAATGCTATGGATGGGCATAGGTTTACAAATTATTTTTCTTCAACCTTGGTTAAAGATTCAACGTAGGTCTATATGACAGACTTCAAAACATCACGGAACATATTATATGTACTTAAGTTGGCATATAGTTCCGGTTGCTTTTCTCGTTTTGTAAAGCTTGAATCGTCGGAATCTCTGTTGCGTGCAGTAGAGCATAATAACAACATTGTCCTCAAGCCTATTCCTGCTATGGACCTGCCGATACGAAGACATAGGGTCAATGATCTCAATGATTCTCCACGCGAATAAACAAACACCTTAATACGTATATAGTAAAGTAAATTGTACGAAATTTCCAAATGCATGTTTTATTACGAATTCCAGGGATATGTGACTACATTGTAGACCTAATTTAGGCCGATCGGAATTGTAAGAAAAGTCTCTGTCGCACACCTCTATTATCTTGAGTGTAGGTGCTGCCATAGAATAACAATTTTTGAGTGTTTTTGAGAAGTGTTTTTGTTCAATCGTAGAAGCAACGTTAAGGCCTCAATTACAGTGAATAAATGTGCGTGTGAAAATCAAGTTCAAATACAGGAAAGAAAGTTGAAATAAGTTGCATATCTTTCGTTGTAGTGTTGCCATCGTCCTCAGAAAATATTATCACTATACTATGCTGCATGATCAACACTTTTAGAGAAATATTATACATAAGGAATGATTTGGATATTGACAATTAACGAGGATAAATGATTGGTATGCTGCAGAGCGACACGTGACTCATATGAAGAGGGAGAAAATATGATATTCTCAGTTTATTACCATTCCAACAATGTGTAGCTAACAGTCAATGGCGACATGTTCGAATTGTGGGATTCGGCTAAATTTGCTCAATAATTTTGAAATAGAAACATTTTAAATGTTAAATTCTCATTCCAATGCCACGTCTGTGGATGCAGTCGTTCAATCTCCAACACTGAGTCCCTCGAGCGTTTGGTGTCACCCACTCCCTCTGTCGAGTCCAGACTGATAGCCAGTCAGTAGTCTACGTTCGTTTGAATTGATCCAAGCGTTTGTAAAGTCACTATTGACCATGGAGGAGTTGAGTTCTTTTTCCATCCGGTTCTGTTTTCCCCCGTGTGGTTCCGCCTTCTGTTGTCGCCATGGTCCTTGGCCCACATTTCTGTCACCTGTGGATATATCAACAGTTCTTCACTGATTTAACAAGTTCACGCCTTCTGATATCTTCGTAGATGTGAATTTGTTTTTAAGTAGCATGTGCTTCGCATTGGTTATCCTCTTCTCGCACCCTCCTCGCTAATAGCCACTGACTTGATAACGGCCTACAACTCAACAGCCATGGCTGGATATCATTCAAGTTCAATTTGGTTCCTGTCCGGAAATCAATTGTTTTGAGGTTGTGCATCATAAGGGAGAATTCGAGTAATTTGGGACATATGTAATGTGGGACACCTAAACTCCAGTGTGTTTATTTCCTGTTCTGACCAAATCTAAAATATCAGTCACATGACATTCATGCAAAACCTATAGCCTAGTAAAAGTCCTGTTGACTAGTTTGTTATAATTGGTATAAATAAACACACTGGAGTTTAGGTGTCCCACATTACCCAATGTCCCAGATTACCCGAATTCAAAATCAACAAAATGTAGTCAACTTGACTTTTACTATATTCATTCTATAGTCTCATTCCATTGGTTTAGCTTCTTGCTACTGGACACACTGGAATTTAGGTGTCCCACATTACCCAATGTCCCAGATTATCAGAATTAACAGTTTCACGACTGCTTGTGATATTGCCTAGCCTATACACGTGTTATACCGATAGGCCTACTTTATAAGTTGAATATTTGTGTATACATTTCATGATTAGGCCTATACCCTTTGGTTGGTCAATGTTAGAGTTATATTAACATTAGTTTAAACGTGAAAAGTGCTACTCAAAACCTGTTGACCAATTTTAAGATTGTTACACATTGACATAGGACTACTATCTATTCATTTGTTGTATTACAATGCCATTTTGTTTCTAATGTATGAACTTTAGGGAAAACTTACATAAGCCTATATTAGCACTCGAAATTGTAAGACATGGACTAAAGTTACACTCAACAAATGCAAAATCCCTGCGTTTTGTTATAAAACGATGATACACGTAAATTGAACAACAGAGAAAGATTTAAAGCAGAATTGATGGACGTTTAAAATACCGGTCGCCGGCAAATATGGTGTTTATCGTCTTTGTATGTAAAATAGGCCTATAGACTATACTAAAACATAACGCCAATGCTCGAAAACCTTTTGTTTTGACCTCTCTTTAATAATGTTTACTGAAATTCCTGTCTATTGATAATAGTTTAATTATGTTTTTAATTTTCGTAGAAAATAGATCAAGTGAAGTGAATGTTTTTACTGTGCGTGAAAAGTAACATTGTTTGATTTGCCAATGGGAGAGCCTGTGATTGTAACCTATATGCTGTTGATCATTAGTCTAGTTCTAATCTAGCTCATGGTATGAGGCTATGTTGGTAATATCATTGTGTAGTTAATTAATATTAGGGATCAACTGAAAACTGCACTGAAAACAGCTTTAAACTTAGGGCGACAGTCTCTACGAAGGTTAAGTTCATTTTTAGACTTTGCCCATGCACACAAAGCGCAGGAAGACATCGATCCGTCTTCTAACCTAAAGCCACCCTTTCTTTTCCGTATGCACAACACTGCATGTTGTAGCTCAAAATGAATTGTAATCAGGGAAACTTCATCCGGGGCATAATGTGGCCCTAAATGGCGTCTCTAGCCTCCTCTATAAAGGCCCCAACGCTGCGGGCGGTAGTCCTCTCCCTCCCCCGAACTTGAAGTCGACCGCACAGACAAAGCTTTGGCGTGGGGGGGCTTTTACGCAGAAATGCCTTCTTGCTTTTGGCCACGAAGTAAACCCACAAGAACCAAAGAAAGATGTCGTGAATCAAGTGTGTTATAAAACATCTTCCTCTAACATAACTGTTTACATGTAATGTTCAGATGTCTTACTCTTGGTTACATGTCCCAACTTTAAAGGTCGGGCCGGTTAACCAAATGTGATAACAACGTTAATTGTCCATATAGGCCTACATATAATAAGAGTAATTACAAATCTTACCTGTCCGTGTCTAGGTTTTGAATGTTTATTTGTTCGCTATTGTCGGCTCCAGACTTTGAGTCCATAGGTGGCGACTTCCTCTCACGCCTGGTCAGTTTTGTGGTGTCTGGCCGAGGAGGAAAAGGGGCACAGTATAGAGCCATAAAAAAGCAGGTCTGTGCAGAGCTGGCTTTGGTTTTCGTGGACACCCTGTGCTCAATTATGGCGTAAAAGCTCTAGCACAAGTCGTAGAATTTGTCTGGATTGACGGAGAGGCGGAGCGTGTGGTCGCAATGGCACTGGTTTGTTTGTGTCCCTACAATTTATTCAAATAGGAAGCCTATATCAACGTGACGAAGGATGACCTGGATTATTATGGTGCTTCTTTTTTAAATAGGGGTTTAGCTCATTCTTGTCGTTTAATAGTAAATGTGATATTTTGAGGTCGTGTTACATGTGTCCGGTGCGTCCTGGAGCCCCGCGTGTAGGCCGGGTGGATTTAGGTAAAGCGCGGCGGGGCCAGGGGGAGTCCCCGCGGTCCTAATCCGTCTTCAGGTCTCTCATTTACAGCACATTAGACTCAGGTTCCAGCCACTCAAAACATGCAACCACTGTGGTCCTTTCCACAAATTAGTTTCAACGTGAAGTACAAGTCACCACGCAGGGAGAGGTATTAGTATCAAACGGATGGATTCCAAATAAAATGCCAAATACAAAATGGATTCCGAATACAACAATTGCAAAAGGATAACATCCTTGAATGTGTTACCTTCTATTTCGGTATTATAATAGTTGTTGTATAGATGTTGTATAGTCATTGGCCTATGTATCTCCATTATAAATGAAATTGAGAATTTGGAAGTATAGGCCTATATAGAACATTGATTCGCAGGGGGAATATGCAGTTTTAGTTTATAGGCCTAAGAGGGGTGTCAATTGAAATGCGTGTTGCATTCAATTAATATTAAAATAGTATCCCATCTTTGGCTGTCTTTAGGCCTATTCCATACATACAGAAATAAAGATTAACCTTACAGAATACTGGTAGTATTATTTCGCAAGGAGTTTAAAAAAACTACTATTTCTCAGAAAATATGTGGGTTTTAATTAGCCTATACGAAAAATATTTGGAGAACATAAAAATGAAAACTAGCCCAACCAAAATAAGTTGTAATCATAGCTATTTCTATTGACACATTATGGCCTGAATCGAGCTCCATATTGCTTTTCATACTTTTGTAAAGCGGTGGGTGAGAGCAACATTAGAAACAAGCTAACTACATAACCATAACCATTAAGGATCCCAATTAATTTAGTAAACAAATACACATAATACAAACAAAAAATCAACTGACACACCTAACAATCAACTCATGCACATTTCTATTAGGCCATTCTATTTACCGTACATGCTTCATCCGATCTTATGATTGAGTCCCTGTTATCGGTGTCATAAACACGATCGCACGATATTGATAACATTTTAGAACAGCATTGAAAACATCACATTTTCTGAGGTGGCAAAGATATATGTTTCCTTGCAAAACAAAAACAAATATCAAAACAGCCGTTTGTCGATATAAAATGGTTTATTTTGGCCTAAAATGTCTTTGGTCATAATATTGCTGACACCGACACCTGAATGTGACCAGGCCTAAACATCAAGGGTTACTTGAACATGACCCTGATTGCCAGATGCTGAACTGAAGCAAATTACATGTTGTAAACTATGACCAAACATCTTAGAGACAAACATTTTAAAATAGTATTAACATAGGCCTACATATTGCATTTGCAAAAAAGCACACTCAGGTGTCATTTGGATTATTATAAAAATAAAAAAAAGATTTAATTGTGTATTTTTCTAAACACATCATCAAACCCTGCGAAATGAAAGACTTGATACACAAATGATACTTGTACCCCCAGATTGATTAGAAACGCGCGCAGCATCTGGGAAATTGATATTGAATCAGGTTAATCCTTCGATAGCAGTACGTCATTTGCCTGCATCTTAACAACCAATACAATTATATTTTTTCCTCTGACTTGCTGCATGTAAGGGAATTCATTTTATACCGACATGGCGATAAAACACCAATGTCAAGCTTTAGGACAACCAGCAGTATGTCTCTCATTCTCTCTCACTCACTCACTCACACACTCACACACACACACACACACACACACACACACACACACACACACACACACACACACACACACACATCCAATGAATAACTCCACATGCTCTCTCTCTCTCTCTCTCACACACACACACACACACACACACACACACACACACACACACACACACACACACACACACACACACACACGCACACACACACACACACACACACACACGCGCGCACACGCTCACACACACACACACACACACGTATATATATATATATATATATATATATATATATATATATACACTCACACGGAAAATCTGTCAATTTCTGCCGTCGGCCACGTGACCCACGCCTCCCTGGAATGGATGGAGATGGCTCTCCACGTCAGCTTACGTCTCAAAATCTCTGCCTCGCGGACCTGCTTCAAAGAGGCACGAGCCACGGCTCTCCAGAGCCATGTTAAGAGGCGAACCCAAGATAGAGCAGTAGAGGGAAGGAATAATGGATTTTGACGAGAGGGTCCCCGTCGGATCGAACATGTATTTGCCCAGTTGCACGTACTACGTGTCGGCGGGGGCAGACTTCTCCAGTCTGCCCTCGTTTCTGTCCCAGACCCCGTCTTCTCGCCCCATGACTTACTCCTACTCCTCCAACCTGCCGCAGGTCCAACCCGTGAGAGAGGTGACGTTTAGGGAATACGCTGCCATTGACGCGTCCAGTAAATGGGCGCACCGGGGGAACCTGCATGCCCAATGCTATCCCACCACGGAGGACATGGTGCACAGGGACTGTCTGTCCGCGCAGACGACAGTAGGGGAGATGTTCGCCAAAAACAACCCTGCCGCGTACCACCACCACCACTCGGGCGCAGGCTCGGCATCTAATTTCTACGGCAACGTGGGCAGGAACGGGGTGCTGCCCCAAGCCTTTGACCAGTTTTTCGAGACGGCGTATGGCAACGCGTCGGAAACCCCGGCGTCCAACGACTACCCGGGGGACAAGACGGCCACCAAGCCACCGAGCTCGGCGCCGGAACATGCGGCATCGTGTCCCCGGGACACGGAGGGGAAAGAGCCCGCCGAGGACACCAGCAGCCCGGGGGACTCTTCCGGCAACAACGAGGAGACATCCAGCAGCAGCAGTACGTATGAAGTCAGCGCCCTGGTTATGAGAGAAAGTTTGCAATCTAGCGCTGCTGTTAACATTTTTATATGCTGTTTTATAAGCATATAAGGTTTATAGAGGGCCTGTAGATTTCCCCAACAAAAACTTTGTTATAAACTGCTGGATCACGTGCTTGGAATTGAAATTGGCCGTGAAAGACATCGGGGCTGCAGTGATTTTTCTAACACTCCCTAAAGTTTTCAAAAAGCAGCTATTATTACTGTGAATTCATCATAATATTCCTGGCTTTATGTTACTCCTTCGAATCATAAATGTACTACTTTCACGGTTTCTTCGCGTTAAAAGAGCACTTGCGTGTAATGACTCTGGTTTTAGGGTTTTAACACATGAGCCCTTGTGCTAAAGCAATCGTCGAGTGTGTTTCACCCTTATAGTATTTATCTGCGTGTGAAATAATATAATTGATTATGTATCATCATTTAATGCGTTATTACGTTGACATGATGTCATAAGGCCAACAACTGCATTGTTTCCAGTCTTGCCCAAGAATAGTGTTAATTCGTATTCACAGAAGTGAATATTATTTTGCATAGTCTAATGGTATTTCAATTATTGCGTATGATAACTAAAGGGGAAAGAAAATGTAATAATTTTGAATTAGGTTAACCTTATACCGTATGCATGGGTTTACGCTTATAGCGTATAGCCTATATACAGTCTAAAACATTGTCATGGATAATTAACTACTGCCTATATTCTGTGATTGGTAGCCTATATACTCTTCTCTTCTATGTTTCAGATGGACAAAGGACTCGTAAAAAAAGATGCCCTTATACAAAATATCAGATCAGAGAACTGGAGAGGGAATTCTTTTTCAGTGTGTACATTAACAAGGAGAAACGGCTGCAACTCTCTCGGATGCTGAACCTCACCGACCGCCAAGTGAAAATCTGGTTTCAGAACCGACGAATGAAGGAAAAGAAATTAAACAGAGACAGACTACAGTATTACACCGGGAATCCTCTGCTTTAGGCTTCTCTGAGTTGACATACTGACTCGTGTTTCCATCATCTGACATTGTGGCAGCAACTAAACAACAATGGCCGCAGCAGCAACAGCTATAGACGCTCAACTGTTAATTTCAAGTTCGAGGACAGCAGAATCTCTCCTGGTTTGACACGTTTTTGAGAATGAGCATGACTTAAAGACACACTGGCGACCGATGTTCTTCAGACTTTGTTTGAAAAATATCTATTCGGATATTCTCGCCTCCAAGACTATGTTCTCATGTATATTCTAATATGACTGTGACGCATATTTCGCCTTGTTAATTTTTCTTTTCATGCGGACAGCTTTATCAGTCTATCATTGACATACCCCCAGTATAATTTGTACGATTTGTCTTGTTTTCCCCAAAATTATCTGTTTTGAATCATAGGCTGCGTGTGGCAACGTGGTAGCATTTCTGTTGAATGTATGATGTATATGTTGAAAATTGAGGCGGAGGACTTGGTGTGACCAAATAATGAGTCTACGAACGCGAATTGAATGTGTCTCTGTTTGTAAAGTTATTTATTTTGTTCAAGACCATATCTTACCAGCTGAAAAGGTCATGCAGAGAAGTAAGAGGTAGCCTATTTAGTGTTCCATCTTACCTCCAAACTTCGAATGCTTTTGCTATTGTCATTGTTTCAAACAAACGCAAAACAGGATATGCATATTTTGTATAGCTTTGATAACCCCAACCATTTGGTTTTGAATTTGGTATATATGCACGGATAAAGTCCTAATCAGACGAATATCAATGGGCAAACAAACCGAACCAGAAATAAGCTTGTCAAAACTACTTGCCGTGGGCGGTATTATGACATACCAGCACTAAACAACAGGACTATACAGATTTAGGTCATCTGCATCCAATAGTTGTTCAAATAGGACGAAATAATCTTCCATTATGCACAGGTCTTCTTATTTTCTATTGTAGTGACAAACGTGACATGCGTTTTTAAATGTATTGCCAGGGACATCATATTGGATCAATTGCTGTATGCCCAAACTATTCTGTATTATCCTATATTTGAAGATTAAAAATGAAAAGAATATGAAGGAATTTACAATTGTGGCTGGTGTTTATATTCAGACTCCAAACCATTTCCATTACCTTTACTTACACGGTTATTCTGACTATGTATAGGCCTATTACGCACGATTTTACGCACGGAGAAATACACACACAAAACATTGTTTAAAAACATGTTAGTATTTAAAGTGCTATGTTAGATACCATACAGTTTGTAAAGGCATAGTGAAAGAGTAAAATACACATTTACAATACATGAAAGCTGGGTATCGGCCGCAGCCCACTGTTTATTCACTATCCATTGTTGAAAATACCGAGGATTACTCCTCGTTAACTTTGATATAGACCTAGGCTAAATCACTTTTAATGTGGGCCTAAAGACTACACTTGTAATTGCAGTCTCTATACCCATTGCCTCAGTGTAGGCTTGTGTTGCATTTGTGTACCACTCATTGCAATGGTAAAGAGCGACCATTCCTCAATATTTTGAACTCTGCATTATGTATTTTCCAAACTATGATTTCATTCAGTTCATTCATTGGCTTTGAACTTCTATATTTGGTCTCCATAACATTGGGCTAATACATCATCTAATTATTCACCACGTTCACCTACTTTCTATTCGTCTATGTGTGATTTGCCATCCATGGATTGGATCAGAAACATTGTTTCCACAACACTCTCCTGAACGAGGATCACCATATTTGCTGTTATTATCGTTCTGTTTATGAGCGCCAGCCACAGCGCAATGGCGTTCATATATGACAGTCAAAAGGGCCATAAACGCAGGGAGAGAGGCTGAAGTTTATGGTTGCCTCTCTCTCCGCCACAGTCCGGCCTTGTCTCGCGCATCCTTTACGGCGCGCTGGAATTCCGTCCCTAATTACGGGACATCCTCCCCGTTGCCGCAGCAACACGGCCATAAAACCTGTCTGGTGAGAGTCTGGAGCATTTGTACAATTGGAGTGCAGTGCAATAAACCGTCTGAGACCCAAGGTTATTAACTGTGTAACCAGGGAGGCAAGACCGACAACAGGGAGAGGACGGATAGGTAAAGCCTCTGCTCGCTGGCCGCTTCAACTTCATTTGAGAGTGCTTTCCCCCTTCTCGGTTTGTCCTCCATGCGAATCAATGTGGTGGCTGGATGGCTGTGCTCAAAAAGAGACGCGACTTACCACAGGGCGGCGCTGCTGAGATCAATGTCATTGCCGTGGATTTTTTTTTTGTCAACAAGAACCTACCGCAAGAACCGTTCAAGATTCAAATGAAACTTGATTGCAGGTAAATTCTCTTACAGCACATACAGCTTTTCACATGAACTTAACTTGTTGAAACAGGTAGCATACTACCGAAGAGTTCTAGATGTTTGAGTCGTTTCTATATGACAATGCTCAGAATGCATGGCTTGCACGTTTCAATATGGTGGTCATTCATTCAGCCCGACGCACAATCACAATTTCCACTGGTCAGTGATCTGTCATTAACTACTGAACATTAAGGGGACCAAGTGCTGCATACGAAATTAATGATTACATTTCTCTAATGATGGCCGATGTAATACCTCTTAAATTACAACACATCACTTATGCATCACTATCGCTTATAGTGATTTTTTTGGAATCAACCGTAACTGCACTTGGTGTCCTTCCAAAAACACATGACTCTCTCCCCGCGCCAAAAGCATAAATTATGGAATTTAAATAGTCGTTTTGATTGTGATAACCTAAACGTGCCATATTCCTTCCTGTCACAGAGTAAGCGAGAGGCAGCAGGGTATATTCGGTGTCAGTCCATGGCGCTGGGGGTTCTCTGGCCCTTCGTGCCCGTGGACTGACTTTCTCTCTCCTTTGTCTCGTGAAAAATAAATGCTTCCGCTGGATGTAATAAAACGCCGCATTATTGTTCATAACTGCACTCGCGACGAACATGATCCGGTTGAAACGGCCTCCCCGGCCAAGAGTATATGGAGCTGATCAAAGCCACTGGTCAGAGCAAACTGTTTTCGGGGACATGATAGCTGGACAGCTGTGAAAATGAAGATTTAATAGCCACAATTAATAACTGTAACACATAGATAGATAGCCTAGGCATAGGCTACATGTCAATGGCCTATAACTATTTCAGAGCTGTGCAGATTAATTAACATTTCTAATGTTCATAACTATTGTGTAAACTATTGTGTGTGTGTGTATATATGTATATATATATATATATATATATATATATATATATATATATACTACCTAATAAAACAACCATCAGTTCACAATAATATATATATATCATTATGAACTGATGCTTGTTTTATTAGGTAGTTAGGCCTATAGGCTAGTTCAGACAAAGTGGAATGCAAAGTTCACTGTTCAGTTTATGGAACAAACAAATGGTCGGCGCAAGGCCTTTGTTCTCGTATAGGTGTAAAGACTATAGGCTATACGTCCATAGTGTGCACCAAACAGACCCTTTCGTTCGTTTCACATAATCACACTAATGCCTTCGTGTGTTGAGCGAGGTATTAGCACACATACCTTTTTTAAATAGAGGAACGCCTACAATGTCTGATCGTCGTTGCATTATTATGCCACCACATTGATGTAATGCACAATAACATAGCCTATACATGAGGAGCTTATCATGTTTAAAAAATCGTATTCATGCATTTCTAGCAAATTCTCCCTAAGATTCACATCATAGGTTTAAAACAAACCCAGACGGACAAAAGCCACCTGGCACTAATGGCAAAACTGGCTGAGATTAACTTCAACCTGGGGCGAGCTAAAACGCAGCACATGGCCAAGGACACCACAAAATGGAGGGACACTTTTATTGTGGCCCTATAGGCCCAATACTCCATAGGAGGAGGAATGTAAGCATTGGTTATTTCAGCCCCCCAAACTCTAAATCAGCCCTCTAATAATTAGCCCTATTTTGCATGTAACACCTTTCTGCGTTGTTGAACCGCACGAGCAATTAGTAAAGAAAGTTAGATTCAAGTCGGACCTGACATCATATTGAAATGTTGATTAAAGAAGGAAAAAAATTCATATAGACGACTGCATCTAGACTTTGATAATCACGGCAGTCTCTGACTTGATAGCCTATTTACAAGAATGTGTGTATCGGTATCCACAATATCCAGTGCTGCACCTTGATAATAATAGCCTACACTACTTTTAATATTCTCTTCTTCCTTAGTTGACTGAAGAACATTTGAAGGATTAAGTCGGTTAAGCACCAAAAAGAAATGCAGCACATGCTTAATTACGGCTAATTTCAACAGGCATTAATTATTTGAGGGACATACATATCACGTTGTTAATTAATTGCGAAGCTGTTTCTCTGTTCAGTGGTTATCATTGTACTATAAACGAAACGTGTATCGTTATTCCGTTTGGACCTGGGTCGTTTGGAGACTATACCTAACATTTGAAAACGAGCCTTTTCTGTGTTTTTTCATGGTTGCTATTTAGTTGGATTTATTCTGATAGTTCAATGGATGCATAATGAAAACATAACTGTGTTAGCTATTGTCCGGTTGTAAGACATTGTGTTCATGGTTGTAGTCAGTCTTTTATTGGTTACAGCATTTGAGGAGTGCTATTTAAACCTCTGCTTTTACTACGGGAAGTACGCCTTGCCTT
>NC_137690.1:60052852-60107852 GCF_963989245.1 Nansenia antarctica | reverse complement strand
GAGAAGAAACTAATTTAGTTTACAGCCTGAAAGTGCCATTGCCTTCCTCTGTCTCCTTTCTTTTGAAGGTGTGGTGCTGCTTTAGTGCATATAGCCTTTCCTTGGTCACCATAGCCTACTTTTAGTTTACGTCTCAACAACACATACAACATCTAACCCATATCAGCAGCACCGTGGTAAAAGTGTGAGCTAGAGCACGATGGCTTATCTATCTTTGAATTACCCTATTCGTGTGTAGCAGTGAAACATGACTGAAGTGGAATCTTTCTGCACGGAATCGCCTGTGGCCATGTAGGGTGTTGGCCCAGCTTCCAGTTTATTCCAAGGTAATAAATAGAACACGTAGGCTATATCGTGGGCTATACAATCGCCATTTTCTAGCTTCTGAAGGCCAGGACTAGCAGAGTTTCTCTCTGGTGACTGATTTCTCTCTTGTTCTCTCAAGTCCTGATAGTAGTTGATATACGTGACCACTTTGAGGTGGATTATAATAGTTTGCACTGTATTGTTTATTCATTGGAAAATGTAAGCCTATAGATATATTTGAAAATCTTTATTAGGCATACCAACTTTACATTTTCGATGAGTATAAGGGATAGGCTACTGTATTTGAAAATATCGATTTTACTTAATGTAGCCTATCACATTTACATTTACGTTTATGGCATTTAGCAAACGCCTTTACCCAAAGCGAGGTCAAAATACATAAGTAAGTGAATGATCTATCCATCAGTCAAATATAGCAAGAAAACGAATCTATGCTCGGGCCAGGGGCCATTGGCAGTCATAAGAAGGAAGAATTCAGATTTGAATACATGTCACTGTATAATGAAATACGCTGTCTATCCTGTAACATCATCGGCCACCCTTGTAAGGAAGGAAATAACGTAGGCTATGCAATAGTTTGCATTTTAGATCCACATATCTTTGCTTTAATTTCCAATTTCCTATCATGTTCCTCTCAGGACGATATGGCTAGTTTGTTACCATTTGTTAATGTTAGTAATGACAACGATAATTGTAGTAGCATTGCCTAATAATATTATAGTAATTGCCAAGTGGAATAGGCCTATCTTATTAATACGTTATTAGTACAGGTAGAAGGCTAAGAGGACTAGGGTCATTTTTCTCGGACGAGTGTTAATATGTGTCCCTAAACATTTTCCTTTCTTTTTTTTTCTTCTTATTGTTTTTTAAATGTATTTATAGAAGTTTAGTGGTATTTTATTTTAATTTAACAACATGTACATATTTCGTCGTTTCACGTTTAGGCCTATATTGAATTAAACGATTGTAGCCTATCCATATATGAACGTTTTACACAACAACATGGTGTAATTAGGGTACCCCTATGTGTCCTAAGTAAGATACCCGTAACTATTTAATAACTGTAATGTAAACTGCATTATTTTATTATTTTATTTGTTTGAAGTGACCGTGTCTTTAGGCCTACAAATATACAGCTATAGCTAGCCTATAATGCAGTTTCCAAAAATGTTTTAAATGTCAGTTGTAAATGAAGATCTGGGCTGTTTGTTATGCCTAAGTTAAGTTGTTAAGTTGTGCAAATTAATATTCTTTTTTCCCCTCTGTATTTATTGGCCGTTTTACGCACCTGAATAATGTAGATATACTATTCTGTCGTTAATAGCCTAGATAGATTAACAGTGAATAGTATTCATGTCAAGAGATAATACTGTTAACATTATCAGTCTGGATCTGTAGTCATAATAGTCAACAAAAACAACAACACCAACTATTATGTCCAAAAAGGAATACAATGTAATATATATCATATTAATAACATATATATATTATACTTTTTTTTTTTAAACCTGCTAATGTAAAATATAATCTCTATTTTGGACATGCTGTGTGCGTAAAAGCGATTTATTTTGGAATGTGGTAGGTCTCCAGTTTGGCCATAACCTATGTTTTGCTGGTCCGACGAGATATTTTCTGACAATTAAAATGCGAACTGTTGTAGTCGCTATGATTGGGGATAACCCCTACTGAGCATTGTTTTTACAAATATTTTTTGAATAATGAATGTCCCTAGCGCCATATGAAAGTGCCTTATGCATTTTATGACATTTAGGCGTGTGTTAAGCAATGTATGTCTCCAATATGGCGGCGTTATGCTTATCCTTCAAGTAAAATCCCGACTATGAGCCATATAACATTACTTTAAAATATCGTCTCTAGATGTTCGACATCGTTTAGGAGAGTTCCACATCCACATTGATAGGGATAGATATTTTTCGTTCTTTCTCCACTGAGTTGACCTACAACACCTTTTATATCAAGTGGTAATCGTGTATACAAATTATATTTCTTTCCCTTAAAAACTAGACGTTGTTACGTTTTAGGACAGAGACCCGCAACCATTTAATGGCCAAAGAGATTGATTTATCCTTTATTGTTCAGCCTTTATGATCACGTGCGCACGTCACCCAATCCAATGGCAGCCTGCGTTCCCACTATTAGTCGACTGTAGTTCTTTGTGGGGCCAAGTTGCTACCTGATTTCTTCAGATTGTTATTTTGTTATAGTGGGTTTAGTGCATGTGTATGTGTGTGGTGTGTGCGCGCTTGTTCTATGTATCTGTGTATGTCTGCGTACATGTGAAAGTATCTTTGCCATGTCGACATCCGGAACGTTGACTAGTTACTACGTCGACTCTCTCATTCTGCCTGAGAGCGAGGAGCTCTCCGCGCCCAGATACCCCTCCGGTCCGGGGGGGCTCCAACATGCGAGGCAGCCCGCCTCCCTGAACGACCACACCGAGCTTGGGCCCTGCACCTTTCCGACGAAAGCCCCGGTCTTCAGTCCGTCCTGGAGTCATGTACCGGGCCAGTTTCCAGGCTCCGTGTCCTCCGTCTACCATCACCCATACGGGCATCCCCAAGGCCCGGTCACTGGGGACGTAGAGGGTCGCTACATGCAGTCATGGCTATTGGAGCCCATGACCGGTTCCTTGCCTTTGACCGGATTAACATCGAGCCATCACTACGGGATGAAAACTGAAAGCCTGGTCGCGCGAGGGGACAGCGCGCTGCCCGGTTCCCACACAACGCTGCTGCTGTCGGATTTCGCCAACGGGACAGTGGCGACGGCGTCCCCGGTGGACAAGGACACACTGTCGGGCCAAACCGGGGACCTGAACGGCGAGAACGAGGAGAAAAAGATGGATCCAAGTAAGTGCTGCTACATCATTTGACATTGTGTCATGCTATATTCTGTAAAGATGCGTGGATGCATGTTATAAATGAGGGTTGCGCTTTTGAAAAGATGCCATTCTAGGCGTGCCTTTCATTTATATAGGGACTTGATAGGCTAGGTTTCACTTGATAGGCTATCACCGTTTCCATTAGCCTGTTTGATTTGATTTTTGGATTTTAAAACATGCAATTAGAGCCAGACGTGGGATAACGTTTTTGTGGCTATAGCAACAAGTCTTTGCTGCCATTTTCTGAACGCTTTTTGATCTAGTTCTCCTTAAAAATAGCAGCGCTTTTGATATCAACCTCAACCCATGTGTGGGTCATGTGTTTTTTTTATATCAAGGCCAACAGCACCGGGCTCACATCAGTTTCGCACCCCCTCTTTCCAGATAATCCCGTGTCCAACTGGCTGCACGCGAGCGCGACGAGAAAAAAGCGCTGTCCTTACTCCAAGCACCAGATCCTCGAGCTGGAGAAAGAGTTCCTCTTTAACGCGTACCTCACGCGGGACCGTAGGTACGAGGTGGCAAGGCAGCTTAACCTCACAGAGAGACAGGTCAAAATCTGGTTTCAGAACCGCAGAATGAAGATGAAGAAATTTAATAAAGACGGTGGACCAAAAGATGATTGAGTGATTGATTGAATGAATGAATGAGAACGTAAATATAAATGAGGGGGTAGCTTACATGAAAAAAAGCTCTTTCTCCGCTGGACTGTGTTTTAAAAAAAAACAACCGTTGTCTTATTGTTTTATCATTACAGAAGCTGTTATTTGTCTTGTAAAAAGCATGTCCGGCTCCACTCGTCGGTTTTATGCAACTACCTTACTATTGCACACGTTTGACAGTGCGCATTCGTTTTTGTTTTTGTCTAATGTTAATTGATACCTAGGCTCCTACGCCGCTGTGTAAGACGTGTATTAGTAGGCCTGTTCTTTGTGCTTGATTGTGTATGGATGTTAGTGTGTTCTCTGGTTTGTAATGCTGTGTATTTCAGGTTCAAGCTATAGTTTTAAATGTGACTAAGTTTTTCCCATTGTTGTTATTCCAATTATTGCTAACCATGAGTTGTAATCTAACATTGGAGCGGTAGGTAACGGTACCATTTTGAAGTGGGTGCATGAGCCTCAAATGCCTCTTTAAAATGCATATTGATGTTACTAATTTAAGCTACGTAACAATGATCTTGTGTTGACTACCTAGACGTCTCTCAACTACCTATAATTGCAACAACCTAATTTACTTTACACATGATTTTTCGTTGTGAAGAGACAAGAGTGCTTGTATGAAGTGAACTTTGTCTGATTTCAGGGAGTAACATTTGAGAGGCCATATTTGTTACAGAGAGAGAGAGAAGAAAAACACTGTAGCTACATAATGAATATACCTCATGGTCCAGTGACCTTTCAGATTTTTGGTTCCCAAATGTAATTTGTACTTTATTTATTGAATAAAACAAATTATATCTGCCAATGCATCCAGGTCCCATTTTTAGCATTTCATGTGCCTAGAATAGTCCAATATAGCGTTACCCAATTAAATATGATGTTTAAATTATCCAGTATTCTGTCGGTTGCCATTCACCATATTCAAACTAAATAATGAAATCCTGCTATTTGGAATAGAAATATACGCTTTAGCCAATTATAACAGTGGAACATTCGAGCATTTGATTTATAATCACAGTTGATCAAAGAATTTTAACGGCATTCTTCACAAATCACACACGCACGCGCATTCACGCACACACGCGCACACACACACACGCGCACACACACACACACACACACACACACACACACACACACACACACACACACACTACAATATAGCCTACTAACATCCCCTGCCAATACGTGTGGTGTGTGTGTGTGTGTGTGTGTGTGTGTGTGTGTCTTCTTGTTTTGAAGACTGCTTTTTCAAGTGACTCTAGATTCCGGGTAAACAGCGCGTCTTGGCAAAGGATGTTGTTAGCTGTATACAGCCATAAAAGACAATTACCGCTATAACCGTTTATGGGGTGCAAAGCGCTGCAAGGCGAGAGGACACAACACAAGAAAGATGTCGAGAACTACGACAGCTGAAGCTTAAAATAATGCAGCCTATTCTTGTTCAGTTATGATATGATCTGTCGACTGCAGTTTGGGCATCGGTCCTGGTCGCCATGCATGCATGTTCTATCCTGCAACACGGGAGAAGAGGTGACGTCTTTGAACGTTACAGAGAATATATATATATTTTTTTTTTTAAATTAAACTTTAGTGGTATTTGTATAATGTGAAAGTTATTTTCCCAAAAATGTGATAGGCATATTGCAGTTATAGCCTGTTTACATAGGCCTGGCGACGAGCCCTATGGTAGCCATACCAACAACACAGGCTAATATTATGTTGACAAGTTGTAGCATGTAGCCTACAACTTCAAAATCAATAGACGTTGTAATTCTAAAGCCAAATAAGCCCATAGGACCAACCTTGATTTTATCAGATGAAAATATCATTCACGTAGCCTACCTTGTGCGAGCGCTTAGAGGAATACATATGACATATATGATTAACCCTAACGCCAAATAATAGAATATCAGTTGTTTCAGGCCATAGTAGTGTTGTGACGCGCTAGAGGACGCAGATGGACCCAAACTTCAAAGGCTCGGCCAGAGACAGAGCAATAAAACGCCTGGTCTGCTATACTGTCTGGCATTCCACTTTTAATGGCTTTATAGCCGTCCAGACACAATTAGGCTGTTTCCAGAAAACGGCACCCATTTGTTTCTTCTCTTTCTGTGGGACTGTGGACAAAAGGCCCAGCGGAAATGATCAGCTTTATTGGTGACGCACGACGGTTATGCGCGGGACTCATGGTCATTTCGAGCGACCCTTTGTTTGTACCTGGGAAACGTTCGCCCAATATTCTGGTAGCGTTCACGCGCTAAAAAGGGGGAAATGAGCAATGAAGCAGACAGCCTTTTGACTGAACCCCAGCAATCCCGAATAATATTAAAATGCAACCACCGTTGAATATTCTCGATTTTCCTTATTGGAAATCAAAATCCTTGCTTAGTGTAACACCGTCCTGTGTGTAGGCTAAGGAGTTCCAGCAAGATTCTACACATACCATATATGATTTCCCTTCTTCATTTTCCCCATGTGGGTGTGATTGCAGTAGCCTACAGCAAAAACGCCTGCGCATTGCACCTTTTCCACCCTGCAGCGGCGTGAAGTAACCACAAGGTGGCAGTAATGTTTTATAACAAACAAAAGCCTCTTTAGTGCACAATCTTGTAATTACTCTCGGAGGAGCGTAACATTTTAAGAGTCCAACAAAATTATTTCACACCCTGCCTTGGTTTTACAATCTAATTCCAAGACCCCGTTTATAAGTGTTGACCGATAGGCTATAGTTCCCCCACATGAATGAAGCAAACAAATATATGCAAATTGTATTGATGATGCTTAGCCGACTTTTCTTGCAAATATTCGCACATAACATCTTACTCGTTCTAATGGTAGCCTATGTGATTGTAGTTTTTACTATAACTAAAATCAATAGGTATATTCGAATCCACAACTGTTGGGAGCTGTAATTCAATGTGTATGTCGGCCCCCTACTGCATAACCGACATTATTTTTGCTCATGGATCGTTATTTTACAATTATTTTTTACAATGTATGTTATCTATAGGCAACACAAAGTACAACGCAAGCCAATGTATCCGTGTTGAATTCTAAATAAGGACATTTGTAGACTAATATATATATATTAGGCTATATATCCATATATCCATGCTGCGCAGCATATATAATATATATATATATATATGCTGGATATGGGCTATTTGTAAATACTGAACAAATTACAAATACAAGTTATACAACAGTTATTAAACATTAATTACTAACTTAAGGGCTCTGCACACAGAGTGCGATTTCTGTTGCACGTCAACGTTCCATTTTGAAGTTTGAATGGAAGTCTATGAGAGCATCGCATTTACCCACACACGGCCCCGATTTTAATCGCACGGCGAACATTCGATTCCATTCATTTTGAATGGGACAAAGCAGTGCGACAAAACTCGCACGCCGTGTGCTTTGTCCCATTCAAAATGAATGGAATCGAATGTTCGCCGTGCGATTAAAATCGGGGCCGTGTGTGGGTAAATGCGATGTTCTCATAGACTTCCATTCAAACTTCAAAATGGAACGTTGATGCGCGACAGAAATCGCACGCTGTGTGCAGAGCCCTTTAGGCTACTATTATTTTGAAATTGTTGAACCTAGATTATTGTCGTTTATTTAGGTACAGAATTAGCAATAGGGCCTATGTCAACTTTGTTCAAGTTCAATCTGTCGGATTAGGCCTATACATTTAAATACACTACATTTAAGTTTGGTAAGGCCTAGTATTTAATAGGCTATAATGTATTTAGATCATCCGATTCATGTAGGCTAATCATGTTGAAGAATCGTATCTATAGGCTACAATTCCCTTTTTATCATCGTGTTTATTGCCAGTCAGAATATGTGAAATATCACAGCAGTGAACATAGCCATTACGAAGCCAAGTCGACTTTTGATAACAACAATACCAATATTTTAAAGAAGGGCCTTACACTCTATTGTTCATTTTGTATATTCTAATCTGTTTTATTTTAAAATGTTCTAATATAAAAATGTTCACGGTCTGCTTTTAGGCTACAACGACAAAGAATACAAAACTTAAACAATCGTAATTAGTTATTTAAAGCTAGTACTAGGCCTACTTGCTGATTGTTATATTGGCATACAATTAATTTCATATTGTCAACATTTGGATCCACAGATTAGATTAATTCCAATTAGTCTAATGAATGAGACCACAGACAGATTCATTCTATTTACCATTATCGGGTACCTTGGCAGTTAATCCCAAATATAAACCGATTAAATGTTGTTGATAAATCCTTCCATTCTGTCTCTCACAGTGTTGATATTTAATGTGGTAATAACTTGCATACATTTGGACCTTTCTTAAATACTTTTGATATAAATTGCTGTGTAAATCACCGAAAGCTTAAGAGCATACACTGTATTTATTCAGGTTTATTACACTTTACTCTCTCGTTCAGAATGTCTTATACGATGTGGAGACTTGGTACCAACCATTTACATTCGTTTTCAGCGACTGAGCAACATAAGATTTAGTTTTGAGCTGTTAACATTGTAATATGTGTCATGTTGTCTGTAACTCTTTTTTTGGGGCTGTGCCAGTGTTTATTACAGTGTGAAGAGAAGGAGTGTGCGGGTGTGTGTGTGTGTGTGTGTGTGTGTGTGTGTGTGTGTGTGTGCGTGTGTGTGTGTGTGTGTGTGTGTGTGTGTGTGTGTGTGTGTGTGTGTGTGTGTGTGTGTGTGTGTGTGTGTGTGTAAATCCCACTCTGCAGTCTGCACCGTAATGAAATCTCTGCCCGCGTTTTGATTGGCTACAACGGTCACAAGGGTGGATCACGTGTGAATTCTTTGGTCCAGGGGAAAATGGGGTTTGGTGTAAATCTAGGGTGTATTGCTGTCATATATCACACTACCTCGTAAAAACGACACTGAAGATTCTGGGCCAACAAATCACAGAGAAAAAATATGAGTTCTTATTATGTGGATGGTCTTTTTAGCAAATATACGGCGAGCGGTCCTCTCTTTCCAAATGCAGACCGGGGTTCTTCATGCGCTCTTGGACCCAGTGGGGAGGGACCTGCGTCGGCTCGCAGTGCGGCAGCCACTGCCTTTCCACCGTCTCTGTCTGGACTTTACAACGTCAATAATGCCATCTACCAAAGCCACCCGATGTTTACACCGGGTTACAGCCAAGGGCCGGACGTGCACAACCACCACTGCAACTCCTTCGACCAGAGCCGCCTTTTCGGCGACAGCTGCGTCCAGCCAGTACCGGGACCCCTCACGTCGCTGACGGACAAACACTACCGGTTGTACCCCTGGATGAGGACATCAGGTATGATCTAAAATCAGTACAGCATAGCCTATACTCCTGCAGTGCACTATAGCGTCAATACATTTACAAAACCTTGGGATACTTACCGTGGTCTTAATGGTTCAATTAATTCCGTGAAACCATTGGTTGAATGGAAAGAATCGTAAAACTTTTATTGCGTAAGTAATGAGTTCTGTGGTCATAAATTCATTAGCCCTCCGCTTCTGTAATGTTCATTTCGCAGAGACCTTGCCACTGGGGGTTTCCGCTGCACTATTATTACTCTCTACTTCTTCTCCCCTTTGTAGCAGTAAAAGACCGGCCAATATATGTTATAGTGTAAATCAGTGGCCGCGCGCTCTGCAGTTCTCCTTTTAATTGTGCCTGGAATGGCAATTGTTAGTATCACTCTGAGAGACCTATTGTAGGCCTATATAACATAGTCCTAGTAGTTGTGGTACTGATAGTAGGACTATTACAATAATAATTGTAATATTACTATTACAATAATACTAGTAATATTCGGGAAGTATAGTTAAGGCAAGAGAGAGTTTGATAATGACATATATAAAATGGTAGTTGCAGGAGGGTAATTGCTAAGATCGACCCAGTAGCAACACATGCTTTTAATTGGAAAGGCATGCGGTGCATAAGGAGCTGGATTATTTTTAATGAAAGGAAATCTGTTTTTAGAAATTAGGTTGAAGGAAATACTATGGCTGTCATGTACTGCTTTGAGTTAGAGCCATAGAAATGAAGAAGCAAACATTGAAGCTTTTGGAAAGTTTTATTTTTTGAATGCAACGGCCATGTTATACACGGTCGTGTCTTTCGTCGCATATTATGGAATGCTTTTACGCACATTACAGTATACGCACATTGCAGCACTTGTCAGTTTTGTCGACTTTGAAGATGGATTATGCATATTGTCAAACCTCTTTCACAGACCCAAACCGAAAGCGTGGGCGGCAGACGTACTCGCGGTACCAGACATTGGAACTGGAGAAGGAGTTCCACTTCAACCGCTACCTGACCCGTCGGAGACGCTTGGAGATCGCGCACGTGCTCTGCCTGACCGAACGCCAGATCAAAATCTGGTTCCAGAACCGAAGGATGAAGTGGAAGAAGGATCACAAGGACGAGGCCTCCTCTTTGAACCCCGGTGCTGCTACCGAAGAGGGCGAAGCGGACGATGATCCGATTATCAATGGTCAATCCAATGGCGAGACAGAGAGAGGAGACTCACCGCCCTCTGGTATGGCAGGAAACTCCACTGCAAAGGAAGGGGATGAGACATAAACACTATTAACGAAACAAATACTCCATACATGTTTGTAGGCCTACTTGTCATTAGGGATATGTTTAAGATATATATTCTCACAAAATCGATACACTCTCTTCGTTCATGTTAGAGCGTAGGAATGATTGAAGAAATAGTGAAAGTGCACTTTTTAAAAAACAAAACAAAACAATGGTCAAGCCAGTAAAATATAGCCTACCCACATTAAAGGGAACTGATACTACCTAAGATACTACCTAAGAAAACTATTTAAAAAACGTTGATCTTTGAATTTAGAGGGTATTGAGATCTGAACCAACATTCCTTAACAGCAGACTACCTAACGGCACAGTCGCATCTGTCCTAATTTTACCTCCAGTTTCAATTACTTGTATCAAAATTGCATTAGAGGAACCTTTTTCGCAGGATTTGTTATTTATTTCAAAGATGAATAAAGAGAACTAATTGCGTTAAAGTGCCTTATTCAAACCTACGAATATTGATTGGTTGAATGCCCTCTCCCCTCGTTATCTTTGGAGGTACTTTATCTGTTTTCATAGCATAAGTATTTCTTATTGTATATGTAATATTGAAAGAGCCTGTCCCCGGATCCATATGACGAAATTGTCATGAATATTTGCATGATTTCGAAACCGCAAAGATGTAACCTACCTCAGATACCACGTCAAAGGCCACTTTCAACAATATTTAAACACTGTATATTTAAATATTTCAACACTGGATAAGTTATCCTTTGTATTATGTCTAAGTATATGTGCATTGTATAATTGTGTTGATTTTGTATTTTTCATCTTCAATTTCACGTATAAATGTTCTAACATTATTACGAAGTTTGTTTTTCTATTGCTGTGTGAGTCTGCGCCCATGCATGTAGCCTATTTGTAGATAGCCTTGTGTATTTGTGTTTGGGCTGCATGGAAACGTCCGACTGTTATTTTCAGAAATAATTGTTTAGCAATTTGACCGTTGGAAATCTTCTAAATGTTCATTTGACACTATCTCACTAAACCAACTGACGATAAGGGACTCCTGACTATCCGTGTCATGACATTTTGTAAGTAATAAAATAGCCTGACCGAATGAAAACAATGCCAGAGAAATTCCCAGTGACGACGACTAATATAATAATATAATTCACTGAATCTTTAGGAAAGTCACAGAATAGACCATTAGTTAATTTCGCTTTCATTCGATGATATTGACTTGCACAATGCGTTGTCAAGAAAAATAGGCTGTAATGAATTACTTCATTATGCGTTAGGCCTATGAGAAGTACACATGTTACATCACTGGCTTATACTGCCTAGCAAAGTTATGTAGAAAAAATGTCGACAGATTTCAATGACAGATTTGGAGCTGAGGTATGGCAACTATGAGGATACGAGACTGGGCAGGCTGCATGAGGATATGACTGTAACTCATGTGCATTCCCCCTCATCTCGGTAAAATGGCGCCTCACTGTGACCTGCGCCTCCACCCCCCCCCCCCCCTCCCCTCCTCTCTCTCTCCCTCTAGCACTGGGTCATAAATCCGTTGTTGTTTATGAAAATTTACAACATAGCAATACAACTTTACGACGCTCCGCGGCTATCCATTGGCCACCCCTAGTCACGTGGCATGGAGCCGTGAACATGAACTTTTTAATGTATAATTTCCTTTACCAGAGTAGCACTCATTTAAAAGTCTCTGTCTGCCACACAACCATTTGTGTACGGAGTCTCTGCATTGGTCATATTATAGTTATTTTCTTTTCACCATTGTTTTCGAGGATTCTTTTGATTCTGTTCAGCAGGGGCATGGAGCATAGCCCCTCGCCTGGAACCGGACGGTTTGGACTCATTCCCGTTCTCGTCACGGTTTGGCACAATGGACGAATTGAGCCCGAGTGTGTCGCCTGACCCCGGGAGCTCGCGGTTCTTTCCAGAGATACAGCTGGCGCGTCAGGAGATGCTCCCCGGTCGCCTTATCCACCTGTCTGTTTACTCCCTGGGTCATCTCCGCATCCCACGGCAGGACACGTCAGATACGGTAAGATGTGGATACTTCCTCATCAGTTATCAGTTTAATTTGGCATTCATTTGGTAAGGAAATTATAATGATTTAAAATGTTTACCTGTGGTTGTTTCGCCTATTTTAACAATACGCTTGTTTGATAAAGTGCATCAGTATTCAGTGTTAGCGGGTTATGTCATTGAAATTAATGAACGATCGATTCATCATCTAATTGAACTGAGAATCAGGTCAAAATAATTTGGATGATGATTTGAATGCAATGAAATATAGCATAATCGACAGCTTTCTTTTGGTCATATCTAAATGTTTTATACAAGCCTTCATTAATGTTAGCGTTTTGATCATGATGATTTAAATATTTGTTTTGCGGTGTATGTTTATATTAATTGGTTTTGAAAAGGATTGCTCTCAGCAGCTCAATGTTAGATATTGGCCAATATACTTGCTCATTGTTGCCCTCTTGTGGGAAGTTTGTCTGCGTTTTGGTAAAATCACAGCTTCCCTTGCTGTGAATCCACAGTGCTCATGGTGTTTTGTAAACACAGACAACTCTTAGCATCCATTAAGATTTGAACAAAACGATATTTACAGTATTATTTGAATGCTATTTTAACGAACAATATATTAGCTCGATTTTTTACTGATCTAGCATGCAGGAAGGCTAGCTCAGCATCACAGGAAAATGTCTCACCCTCTCAAGGAACTATTGATCTCGATTGTTGACAATAGTATTGATAATCACAATAGTAATACTCATGAATGATTATCATAATCATTACATTCACATTATTGGGTATTGTGTAGCCTATACAGTATTGTTTTTCATATTATGTTTGTGTTAAGTTCTAACATAAACAACAGTGTTATCTCGTATATAAAGGCCATTATCTGGAACAGGATAGTTTTGAGTCACAGCATGCTCTAAGGCTTTAGTTGGTATTATAAAACAGATGAGGGATTCGTCTGGTTAATCAAATATAGACATAAGGACAATAATAATGTCTTAAGTCTATGAAGACCAACATTGTCCTCCTGATTAGCCTAACGATATTGTGTCACATAGGCCTAAGTACAGTAGGCCTAAATCACATTTAGTGGAAAGATCTGACATTTCTCCACGATGTTATAGAGATGTGCTTTATTCGAGCTCTACAGTAACTTTCTATTGCGGTAACCCTAACCCATAAACAAAAGGCAGCATTCATGCTAGACATTTACATTACTGTCTTTAAATTAAAAAAAACAGTGATGTCATCTAATGACAACAATGACATTTAAAAGACCGAGATACTGTCTGATTCGAAGTATTGGTGAAGTACAGTTTTCTTGCCTCGTCTGAATTATCTTGGCTATGCAATAGAGCGTTTTGTTTCACATGTTTGATGGCTGTTTTTGCATTTGTGGCATGCTTCCTCATTCAATTAGCCGATTGGCTCTACTTCTATCCTCCTGTCCATTCAAAGGTAATGAAATCAGTCGAGAAATAATGGAATGTGTAGTTTAATGCTGTTCTCTTGCATTATATAACTCCAAGGGATGCGGCTTCGTTGGTTATTACGTGCGTAATATGGGCTGTAATGACATTAATGATGGAATAAAACTGAAGCGTATAATGAAATTGTACTCACTCAGTCCAATAACTCGGCTACATTTCATATAGTTTCTGCCAGTACGTGCCTGCAGAGCACGCACCCCCCTCCATCCCTTTATCTGGCGCTCCCGGAGCCTGAAGGTTCTACCAGATGCCAGTTATTCGAGTAGCGCAATTAGTCATTTCGCTTTTTCTTTTCCTTTCTTTTCCTTTCTTTTCCTTTCTTTTCCTTTCCCCCACTTGTACAGAAGTTTTGTTTCTTTTGCACTTCCTGGTTGTGCCCTTGTTCCCTAGGGTATAGGCTAATTTATTGGGAACTCTGTTTCTATTGGCCAGTGATAAATCAGCCTTTCATGCATATCCTTAGTTACAAATACTAGCTAACAACCCCAAACAGCCAGTGTGCACAGAGCAACATCTTTACGCCTTCACTCTGGCTTGACTACCATGGTAATCTCAGGCCCAAACTCTGCGTAAAACACCGATGTACACATCTGGCCTGCATGCGCGCTCGGCTCGGCCTATAGGCACAGCCTTCTGGGGCTCTTACACGCTCTGAGAGTCCACATCTTTCGGACAGACATAATTGTCCACTACGCTGCTTGTGCCAGCTCGTGAGCTCAGAATTATATGGTTCTATCTCCGTTTAGGGCAGTTCAGAGATATTGAGCGTCAAAGTGTTTACATTCCATTATGTTTTGTGAGATGGAACCTTTGTATTTTATGAATTACTAACTCAAAAATGTCAACATTTTAAAAATAACACCATACAGGCATTAATAAACACCTAATGGATCAGATTATGTAAAAAACTCAATTTTGACAAAAATTGAGATAGAACCTTATAATTCTAAACTCACGAGCTGCAAACACACTTTGTTGAATACTCAAAAGTGATGAGAACGTAAGCTAGTGTGTTTTGGGGGCTACGGGGAAAGTGGATAACTAACGAAACCAAGACTGGTGGCATAGGCTACTGGAGAAGGCCATGGTGGCATGCAGCTCTCTCGCCCAGACTCTATCGTATATAAGGGTTTGTAGCCGCACTGCTGCTGTTCGCTGCGTCTGTTAGCCGTACTAACCCAATTCCAGCTAGCACCACATGACATAACAGCTGCTATTGTCATGACCATCAATACTTCTTCTCAAAGAGTTAACCGTTCTCCCTAAAGTTAAACCTTAAATCAACAAACAATGTAACTTCTATAATGGTAGCGGAATAGTAGCCTATAGGTGATGCTCAAACATCCGGCCTATAGGCTACAATAATATTGAAGTATTACAGCAGTCTATTTTGTGTGATTTAATCCCGTTATTATGCGTGCTGTTATAATTCGTGCTGTTGTTGTTTTTTACATTCATATTCATGTTATTTCGTACCCAATTTTAGATTGCTAATTAAATTGATGTGGGTATTAGGCTATACGATGTGAGACGCGAGTTATTTTGTTTAACATGGCGTCATCTTTCTCTTATAAATCCGAGGGTGATGATTTTTATGGCAGGTAATGGCTCGACGTCGAGCGAGACCAAGGGGAATCTTTTTTTTGTCCCTTGAGTGGAGGCTATTTGCATGTTAAACACACTTCTTTAGAAACAGAGTGATATGGTATTTGTTTACCGTAGCTTATTTCGAGACAAAAATAATAAGGCATGGCCTTGTTCATCTTCTTTATTCAGTAGTTTATTTTCCTTATTTTCCTTCATTCCCAACCTTTTCTCAATGAAAAGCAATTATTTAGTTGGCTTCTTACTCGAATTCAAACGTATTAGCCTACATTTGTCTAGTTTAGTCCGTTTAGGGAAAAAAGTAAAAATATATATATTTTTTTTTCGTAACGATTATTTAGCAAAAGTTAGAAGAGATTTTTCTGAATCAATATCAATATCGGCTACAAGATCATTAGGCCTACTACACACACAATGCATTGTGTCAATTTCATGGAAATGCAATAGCGTTTATTTAGGCTACATAACTCAAATTTTATTTGAGCATTTTTTATATTGAGCATGGGGAATTTATTTACCTTTTTAAAAATCGTAGACGTGTAGTAGGCTTCATTCTAATATACATTATTTGGGTATGCATCTCATTGTTTGAAAGGTCAATGGCCTACTCTCTCTTTACAATACACGTTTATAGGTTTTCTTTTTACACAGCTTGTAATTTCAGTGATCTTATAACAACTTTGCTTTGCTTATCCTTAGATACAAATATTGTCGTTATGCAAAATATCCCTTTCCACGGTGGATTAATAGTTTATAATGCAATATATTTATAATTTTTTGTTCTGTTTGATTTGTCCTGTAGATAATAGGCAACTTTAGGCCTGTTTCTATCCAGTTGTAACGATATTATGTTAACCATCGAATTCATCTGCGTACCATCAGTGGAGGGGTCGCATTTTCAGTGCTTTTCTTGCTGTATTGTTTGGAAAGCCATCTCTTTTGCCGCAATGGTCGTTAACCTCTGAACGACCCCGTTCAGAGCCCACGCCTAAAAAACCCGACGCAGGCAGTGCGCGACTTCGGCCAGAGGATGGCGCACGACGACAATCCAAGAGATGAGTGTCGAGGCCTGCGAGCGCCCGGCCCAGGCACACTGCGTCGCGCGCACCACTATCCACCCAGATTTCCTATTTGTGCACGAGTTTACCTCTTGAGGTCATCAAGCAGGATTTACGACTGGTCAACAAAAGCACGTGATTCTCAGCCGTACCCCATATTTGGGTGTCTACGTAAGAGAGAATCAAGTACATGTTCTACTCATTTCCATAATTCATCATAAATTGTGCGAGGGTGCTATAGAACGCGCAAAACCATCAAGAGCCACAAATCAAGCACACACGTTGTTATTTCCTCTGAAAAGAAAAACTACAATACCTACTACAAACAATATTGGAATTGTCAACCAATGAGCTCCTATTTTGTAAACTCATTCTGCGGTCGCTATCCCAATGGCGCGGACTTTCAGTTACATAATTATGGAGACCACAGCCCAGCAAACGAGCAATACAGGGGCGACTCAACGACCATGCATTCCAGCAGGTACGGCTATGGTTACAACGGGATGGACCTTACTGTCGGTCGTGCCGGTACCGGCCACTTTGTCGACAGCGATCCGGCGCCAGGCTACTCCCCGAGCCATTCGATTGCCACGACGTCCTCTGTCGAGCCGCCCAGGTACTCTCAGCCCGGGAGCGCCACTGGGACCGCGTCCCTCTCGCCTCCACCTGACCCGCTCCCGTGCTCCTCTGTCGCGAGCTCGTCTCCGGTCACCGAGTCTCAACCTCAACACCGAGCTACAAAGAACTCCATAACGAGCCCCTGCTCCACCTCGAACTCGAGTTCGAACGGCGGCACGCTGTTGAGCCGGGAGTGTGGGTCCAAAGCCTCCCCCCTCGAGGAAGAGAAGCCAGCGGGAAGCGCGCAGACAACTTCCCAAAATGTCACCGACGCCCAGCCTCAGATATACCCGTGGATGAGAAAACTGCACATAAGTCATGGTAAAACAGCTTTGTATACGTTTTTAGGTGAATCAATGTTTATGTTTGAATGTTAAAATGCATGCTGTTTGTGTGTATGAGCGACTTTGAGGGTATTTAGTGTACGTGGAGATGGCATGCCTCAGCCATATTCAACTGTTCTCGTTGCCATATTTTGATCCAGAGAGCATTATTGTCTTTCGATAAGATACAGATCCATAGTTTGTAATAATATTATAGGCTTACAAAGAAGAGTAAGACGCCATTCACGCCACCTGTTCACCTCCAACTTTGTATTCAAAGTAGATTCGAGAAAAGATTGGTGTAGGCTAATGTAAACATTTGTGTGTATGCATTCAGAAAGTGATCATACAGAAGTTTTGCCTTGTTCATATTTTAGATTTCATGTTTTATTTGTCATTAAACCTTTTCTTAGTGATAAAGGTGTGTCTGAAAGGTGTACATGGTGTGTGAATGTGGATTATGTGTCTGTGGACTTGGTCATGCGTAATGCATGCGTAATTAAAATGTAGATCTATCGCATGATAACCATTCATAAACTGTAGGTAGTATGTATAGCATACTTGTTTATTGAATGCAAAACATTGTGTGTTCTTGGTCTCATTGGTTGCATCATGTGTGTTACTAACAGACGGTCTGACCGGACCAGAGGGGAAAAGGGCGAGAACAGCCTACACGCGCTACCAGACCTTGGAGCTCGAGAAGGAGTTCCACTTCAATAGGTATCTTACCCGCAGACGGAGAATCGAGATAGCGCACGCCCTCTGTCTCTCGGAACGCCAAATCAAAATCTGGTTCCAGAATCGGAGGATGAAGTGGAAAAAGGACAACAAACTGAAAAGCATGAGCATGGCTGCAGCAGGGGGTGTGGGGTACCACCGTCCCTGATATTTGATTCCCTGATGAGCACTTAAAAAATAATACAAATGTTTGGATAATTCCCCTCATCTCATCAAAAGTGCGAGAGACATTCTATGGGCTGTCACGGGCAGTAAACCCCACCGTGTCCAAGCTCCGGCCTTTCGAAGCTTCCTCTCCTTACTTCTTTTTTTTTTGTACAGTTTGTTTGTTTGTTTATTTGGATCCCCATTAGCCATTAACCAATGGCTACTGTTAGTGGGGTCCTACAGTGACAATGCTTATGTGAGTAAAACATTGTGTTCTGTACATATCTGTCTTGACCTGGAGGAAAACAAATGGGAAATGTGTGTTTGTTTAACTTATTAAGCTTGAAGCTATTGCAAATAAGTCCATACGTATCCAATAAAAGTTGTGTATTGCACTCAAAAACACTAGGCCTAGAATCTCAGAATGAATGGGTTGATCTGAGCTGCTTTTGTGTATAGCATACGTTTTCTATGTACTGAATGTATGTATTTATTTGGTTAATGTATTGTACCAAACTGTCGAACTTGTTCAGACAGACTAATAAGCCTTATGTGATTGTTGTGTGCGTTGTGAACGTGTGACGGATCCGCGGTTCCGACTCAGTGTGTGTGAGTGAGTGTGTGTGTGTGTGTGTGTGTGTGTGTGTGTGTGTGTGTGTGTGTGTTTGTAGCTGTGCCTTTGTGTCCTTCTTTTGCTATTGTAAACCTGTTCACCTGGTGCAGCGTCTTTGCAGAATGTTCGTTTGTGTTTTAGTTTTTCTATATTTTGATGATGGTTGCATTGTGGATCCCATCGCCCATGTTGTATAGCCTATAGCTCCATCGTGATAAGCTTTTGTAAATGTTTTTAAAGAATGACTGGAATTTGACAAAATATGATAATGATGATGCCGATTATAATAAACTTTCTACTGGAACGACAATATTGCCTACAGTATTTTAATTGATATCCCGCATAATTATTGGCGTGTCGATATTTCTATTAGTTTGCTGATATGTCATATAACAAAACACAAGATTATGGGCCTTCGAGTCAGAATTATTAGTCAAAATTCACATGATTTAGCCTAAAGTTTGACATGTTAAGATAGGCTTAGGATCAAAATAATAACAATAAAAACTATTTTACAATGACAGCACTCTAAATTTTAAGAGTTAGATTAAAAAAAAATCTTTCCAGATTGAAATCTAGAAAATCAACAGGTAAAATCTGTATGCGCTCTCTTTACTCACCTCTGCGCGTGGACAAAAGCGGTCCATGCCAGTGACCGGCTCCAGGGGCTCTGCATCCCCTGTGCTCTACCTCACTACTCTCATGGAATCAGTTCAACTTTTAGAGCAGTAAACTTTATTAGACTGGTTCCGGCTCCCTGACATTTGGGTGCCAAATGAATGGGGGTTTTGTCTTTGAATTAGATCGTAAAAATCATCCAGAGCGCGGCCAGATAGGCTCACTGGCCATAAACAGTCACGTGGTGGCCATTAAAGTAAGTTTTATGGTTTTGGGGAGTTGACAGTATATTGCACATAACATATAATCGTACTGACGCGAGGCTTCGCCTGACTCTCTCTTTTGCAGGCTGTAAGTGTTCCTTGACCGTTACCGACGCTCTTAGCTCAGACTGCCTTGAGATGGACCGGACTCACGCTCGGAGACAGCCCCTGTCTCGAGGTAAGTTACACTCGAGTAGCCTGTAGCTTTTCCATCTATTCTATGCTAGCGTGGCTTAGAGCAGTCACCCTGTTCTAAACAGCATTCTGATTGTGTTCGGTCGCTCTATCTCTCCATATTACCCCATTACGCTAATTTGTCAGTTGTGCTGTGCTAAATACTGGTCTCGGCAGATGTTGGGCAGGGTTGGGTCTGGCTCATGGACATTTAATTGCTTCCTTCCCAGTATAACTTGTTTCCCTCCATCTGCGGTGTAACTCATAATCATTTTTTGCATGTGGGATAATTATCCCTCTGTCCACTTCCACCCCCACAACCCTTCTTTTTTAATTCGTCTTTTTTTTCTTCCTGGTTATTAGCCTTATACGTACTTGATTCTTTGGCCCTTCATATAGCCTCGACACATTCATTTGCCGGACGAGCCAATGTTCTCCAAGCTTTTATGTATGCTCAACTGAAGTTTGTAATGATATGCAATGCTCGTTTTGTTATTTTGTATGGAAAGTATTAAGTTAGGAACTTTGTTGAAGTTACAGTTGTCGTTTGGCCCATGGCATCAGGTGGGCAACGTTGGTGTTCCAATGGTTTTACGATAGCCTGTGCAATAAACACATTGCAGAGTAAAACAAAGCAGAGGGACTTAAAACAACACGGCCTCATTTGAAAAGCAATTCCGCTTTGTGTCAGCCACATCATTTTGTGTTTTTGGGGTAGTAAAGTTCGGATGACCTCTGGGACAATTCTACTCTCGCTTTGCGGTGACCTCTTGTCCGAGCACTTTGAGGACGTACGTCTGGGCGTAGGTGAACCAAGTCACCAGTTATTCATCTCCAAAAACATCGATTTATAAAATAAACACATATAAATGTGTGATTCTGTATTGAGACGAGGTTGCCCAATTATTGGTTTTCTTCCGATTTCGTAGGGTATTTTTTGCCTTTAGTGGATAGATACAGTGCACTGGTTGTTTTTTGGTAAATCATGATGCTATTGTGTTAAGATGACTTCACATTTTGTGAATATCCTGCTTTTACTTTACGCGACATGAGGTGTTGATGCAAACGCATTAGCTTTTGTGGCAATTCGGTATTCCTGAATGTGAAATATGTATTGTGTGTTGCACTAGGGTTAGGGTAAGCCTTTTTACATTTATTTGCAAACGGTTTGGGTTTTAATGTCGTAACAACTCGTGTGGGTAGGGCCTATACATGCAGAAACGCTAAATTGTTATATTGTATTGTATATTGTATATATTGTATTGTTTTTAAGTCGTCTTTGTTCTTTCCATTTCACATGATTGTGGGTCAAAAGGATTCCATAGAGATATTTTTTTCAGTACATATTTGTCAGTACTAACCCTAAGTACAAAACAAATCCCTCTGTGCTAGGGAAGAAAATATTAGGCAGAATAAAAAGTATGACTGCATTTAAAAAAACAACAACTGGCAAATGGACGTGGGCTGATCCGAACCATATTGTCAATTTCCACCGATTTTTTTCTCTCAGCAATGGAGGACATTGTCATGTAAACATGTTAGTGCAACGAAATATGGCTTTGGCCTATATGTTGCATTTTGTGTGATGTCAGAAATTAAAGCAATTATACTAGGTGACAACATCGTTGTGACGTTATGCAGAAATTAGGCCCTCACCAACACACAATTAAAAGAAAATTCTAATCGCATCCATGTACGCGTTTCACAACACGCAGATAATGCCTGCCAGAACGAAAGAAAAAAAAATAACTCCCCTGCTCGTGGTTCACCGGGAGGTCAGCCATAACAGAAAGATAAATCTGCATCCTCGCGGAGCCACCAGCAGAGCTCGCTTTAGGCCAAGTTCAGTGTCACCCTCCGCCTGGCCTTGCTTCTTGGAGAAGGGGGAAACGCTCACATAGGTCTATAATAATAATACACATAATAAAGACTCGAATGGATAATGTAATTTGAGCGTTTTATTTAGGATAGTAGAACATGTGCTGCATTTTTCCAAGAGGAGGCAAGAAAGCACCCACACAATATATATATCATGGAACACATATCTTTGTCCTGTTTTGCTAGCCTTCACACAAACTTATACAATTTGCTAATTGTAGCCTATTAGTAATGCTAGGCTCATATTAACTAAGGAGTGCATTATTCTCTCATAGAGTGAAGAAAAAGATACAATTTTACTCTATTACCTGTATTACTACCATCTACTACGACTAATTATGATATTCATTAGAATACTTATTGTAATGATAACAGAAATGCATAGTGCAAATATTTTTTTCCCGTTTTAAAGAGCCAGAAATCTCGCCTGGGCAGCAGCCTCGCTGGGGTGGGACTGATGAGCGCGAGATAGCGGGGTAAGATGAGGAAAAATTGGGGTCAAAAGTTTACGCACTGAACAAGTCTCCGTCATCTGTTCAGCCGGAGCTTGATGCCAGTGCTATAATAGCGATCTTGACTCTTCGCACAAAAGATAGAATAGCTTTGAATTACATATGTTGGACGGTGCACTCCAGGTGAACCCTGGAAGCGGGGTGACCCCGAGTTAGGGACCACAGGGAGGAGACCCCCACACGTCCCCAGCCCCAAGATTGAGTGGCCAGCATTTTATTAGGGCGGTTGATTGGTGAATTCCCTTTGAATAAATTGCATTTGATATGTTTGGGGACGAGGGCAAAATTTGCATTTTGAGGATTGATACTCCCGCCCCGGTCACAGGGTAATGGTTATGCCCATAGCCCCCAAATGGAGCCCCCGAACTCCTTAAAAAACATTTAGCCCCGCTTCTTCTGCTGAAGAGAAATCTTGTTTTCAGGCGTATGAAAGATATAGAACAAACCGTGGTTTATTTACAAAGCGAGGACATATCATATTCTTTATTTTATATATAGCAAATTGTTTTTACATTGTATTGGTTAGTACAGACGTCTTAATTTATAGGCTTATATTACGCAAGTTTGCATTGCATTGCGGGTGGATCTTTAGAATACTATATCGAATGCAGACTTAATTTCCGCAACAGCTTCAATCTTTACCCCATTATTGCCATAAACAATAGTAGTTCGAGGCGATTTTTTTTTTTTTTAAATGCACCTTTAGAATAGTTTCTCTATATATATTTTATATGATCCTGTAGCCTATATAATACCTGTTAGATTAGATTACTCTTTAGGCTATACGTGAGTTACATCTGCACTTGGGTAGCATGTTTTGTATTTGCTTGATAAGCGATACCCTGCTAGGTACCGTAGAATAAGTGTGCGAAGTTGCTCAAATTTGCTTGAAGCATTTTATCTGAAATCAACCACCCTGAATCCATTAATGTATTCCCATACGATTCGATTCAATTTCTGTAGACTACAACAAAGCCCATAGAATATGCGACCCATTAGTAATTTCTTTATCCATTTAATTCAGAATCACCAAAAGTAAAATATTAATCGACGTGTGTCTTTGTACTTTATGCAGTATTATTATTTAGCCCACATTTCAAATGATTCTCTTACCTTCTACAAAGAGTTGTTAGAAGGGTGCTATAAACCAACGTGTAATCCCAGATGTTGAAAAATGTCAGCACTTATTTGATGCTGATATGAAGCAGTTGATTTATTTCATATTTTAAGGAAACATGTCTAAAGTTGATAAACATCTACTTTTCATGATGTGCGAGGAGTAGTGTCATTGGGGGAAATTGGGGCACGCAACAAGTATTCACTGTCTTTATATCAATACTTAGTCTGATCAGCGTCTATATTTGCTGTATTGATTTGACCTTAAATACATTCTGTAGACGACGGACCTTGTGGGAGCCACAGGCAATCGGTCAATATCGTCAGCGCACTTCTCTTATGATCTTAATTTACAGTAAAGTGTCAGTATTCTTGGGCAGAATTGGCTATACACTTCTTTCTCATACATATAGCCCACCCTTTATAAATTAGTAATGGTAGCCATGACGTTATAACTGAAGTCTCAAAATATCATGAATGAATTCTATTTGCATTCTTATGGAGACATTTTCAAGGAGCCATATTGCTCTATTAAGATTTCAAGATCTCAAAGAGGACAGCATTTATTACAAATAAATGATTTGTTGACTTCTCAAATGAGAGAACTAAGACTAACTCAGGTCGTTCCAAAGTAAAAGTAAAACAAACTTTTCTAAGACACATGATAGCCACCGTGGTTCAGCAACAAGTCTAATAGCTAAGGAATAATATATCATTCACTCGAGGATAGGGTTTGAAAGTGGATAATTGCCAATGCCCATATTTAGTACATACTGTATATAACACTGACATTCGACTGTAAATTCAGATATCAAGTAAAGTATCCTTACCGTGGACATTATGTTGATAGATTATCTCTCGGGTGGTCTCTTGGCTATAGGCCTACTGCAAAGTGGAGGCAAGAATAACATATTTCCCTTGTCGTTCACAATTAGTTGCAGGTGCAACATAGGCTACTGTGGTATTAGAATACCTGCCAACCTATTTAGACGAGTAAAAAAGCTGTCCTGTACACCAAGGGCTGTCCTTACTGTCTGAAACAACACCAACAAGTCTTATGGCAGCTTTACTATAGGACTATGTTTTAAACCGGAATAGCAGTAGCATCGATTATAACCGGAGGCCTAACAATATGGTAGTAATTTGACACGGTATACACGAACTCCTCTAAATCAATATAGTCTATATTGATCAGGAGAAACTAAAACTCAGTTCAGTTGGCTAACCTCACTTACAGGAGTGACTTAGTCGACGCAAGGCTTTTTCGGATTGAGCCTATAACTCTGCGCTTTATCATGGCTTTGCACTTGTTTTTTTAATTCTTTTTTGGGGTGCGCTAAGGTGTTGACCCGTGCTAAGTGCTCCGTTATCTCCCCAGAGTCGAGCAAACCCTGGAAAACCGAAGTCCAAGTCCGGGGTGAACTTCAGGTCACTGCGTCTAACAAATATGAAAATGTCGCCTCTTTGGAGAAGGGCACGCCTTGTTGTTTAACAAAGACTGTCAATGCCCAAGATTAATCAGAAACAAAATGGAAACGGAGTCACTTTGGGGTCAGAGAGAAGTTATCACTGTTAGGGGGAGCGAATAGAAAGGGGGATAGAAAAGGAAAAAAGAAAGCTTTCAATATTTCCGAAGTTTGGCCTTTCTTTTCACGGCGCGCGGGGCCTTCTTCACGTGGACGGTCGCGGACACCTTCCGTAGTGTTGCCCCTGCGTTTGAGAAGGCTGGCACGAGATTTTCACCGAGGATTTGTCGACCAGGAATAGCCTACAGAGATGGAGGGCAAACAGGTCGTGGAGATGGCAGTTGACGAGGCACTGTTGACACAAGGCAGATACGGTCAGAGATTATTTCTGTATACTTCTGATGATTGCACTTTTGCCATAATTGTACAAAAAAAACTACTAAGTGAGTGTATAGCGTCGAATATGACGTAGGATTTGACAGTCTGATTTGACATCTGATAGTTGCTATAATAATAATCATAATTATTATTATGATTATTATCATTATAATTGTAGGCTATTTATTATAATTGCTTTATTTGTTATATTAGTGTTATTACCATCATCATTATCCTATTATTTCTGTCAATAGTATTCGTAGTTTTATACTATCAGTAATATTGTCCATTGTCCCATTCAAGAAAAATAAATAAAAAAGATTTAACTAAGATCTTTGACTAAATAAATGTAGGTAATGCACAGTAAATTACGAAGTCCTATATTGGTACCATACATTAGTTACTCTCAATCAAATTTAGTGACTTCTCAAAATGACCCATATCTTCTTGTTTACTGTATAGCCTAAGTTGATAGTAGAAAGTGCATTGACATGGATGTTTTGATGCTTATTTGAGAATGTTGAGGACATTTTCTTTGAGCTGCTGTTCTTTTGATCAGAAATGTTCTCTGTCCACTCCCCACTTATTCATTTACCTGCACATGATTTACATTTCTTCTATAGGATAAACTTTGGCCATGTCAAAATGACTTGATATTATAGGCTTGTGTATGGCCTAATGTAGCCTTTTTGCAAAGGGAATGCAGCAATTTTGAGAGATGTATAGGCCTATGACTGACTGTACATCTTAGAGACGCACTACGATGTGAGTGTTTTCTGTTATGTTTGGTTTGAGCTAACCTGGACAAACATGTAGCTTCTCTTTGATTTGAGACCTAGGCCTATACCTGGTGGATGCTTTCGAGGTTCCCATTTGCTAGTTCTTGATCTATTTGTGGCGTATGCTTACAAACAACTTTCCCTTTTAATTACCTGATTAGCATCTATAAGATCACCATTCAGGTTTGTAGGTTCACGCAGGCTTCAGAGACCGAATTGATTTGTAAAGGAGAACATTTGGGGCTCCAATGCAATCTTTGAAAATAGGAATGTTTCACTTTTCTTATTTCCGAGAGCCTTGTCTCTTTTGAGGGCATCATTTTGTGATAGCCATACCGAACATCTTTTTCAGGGCATGGTGATTTTACTAGTAAATGAGGGGTCTATTTACTCTACTTTGGTTTAGTCCATGCAGTAAACTAGTGACTAGATTGTGCTTTCTTTATCAATTTTGATTTAATAAGGAAAACATGAACGTAGGCTGGTCCGAGCAATTTTCCTTGTGCCAATGTCAGGGTTTCCATTGGTTCCTGTTTACATGATGCCCACAGGAGACACGGTGATTGGTGGCAATTTACACGTGACCAGACAACTTTGTACATTTGACAGGGAGTAGGAGGGTTTTGTGGAGATCAGAAAAACGACAGCGCGATAAAAATTAGTATTGTTGCACTTCACAAATTAATGACCATGAGTTCGTACTTGATAAACTCGAACTATATCGAACCTTCCTTTCCTCCATGCGACGAATATCAACAGAACGGATACATCCCCACTCCTACTGAGTATTACGAACGGCCAAAAGATCCGGGCTTCCCCCATCACGGCGAGGCGTCGTATCCGAGGTCAAACTACACAGAACCGAACTACGACTACGGTAATGTTCCCACCAACGGTCTCGAAGATTTCACCGAGAGACATCACGCACAACCTCAGCCCGTTCCACAGAACCACGGCCCCCGCCTCAACCCAATCCCAGACAGCGGCGCAGGAGCGAACGTCAGCAAAGACTGCAGCATCGCCGGTGAGGTTTATCCCGGCGCACAGAAGGGCAAGGAGCCGGTGGTCTACCCCTGGATGAAGAAGGTCCACGTCGGTGAGTTATCGTCACGGTTAAATACCGGAACCACTGAGAAACCACCACTGGAACGTACGCACGCCCATCGAGGCAGCACTAGTAGCACCCCTTGCAACGGCAATTTACGACCACCGAGCAGCGGGGTCGGTAATTAAGGACCCTCGTAAATTTTATTGCCTGTGTTCGTCTGCCGGGGCCATGTGTCTTTGTTGCTTTTTAACCAAAAGTACCTCCACGGCTGGACTCCAGCCAAAGTGTAATAACCAAGCCCGCTGTTTTTGTTAATCATTTTCTAAGCTTGATGTGTCCCTGGATACGAACGCTTGTACACATGGCGTCTCCAAATTAAGGTCATATACGCAACAGAAATAGGAGAAAAACGACCACCAAACTTAGGTTAGGCCTATTTGGATTTTCCCATTAGAAAACGCCTTTATAGTAAACATAATCTAATGCGCCCACAGTGGAGAGGCGAAGGGTTTGGACTTGGGTATGCTTAATGTGACACTAACACCTGCTTGCTTGTATGCTTTTCTTCAGTCAATGCCACTTACAATGGAGGAGTGCCCAAGAGGTCCCGCACTGCCTACACCCGCCAGCAGGCTCTCGAGCTGGAGAAAGAATTCCACTTCAACCGCTACCTGACCCGACGCAGGCGCGTGGAGATCGCGCACACGATGTGCCTGTCTGAACGTCAGGTGAAGATTTGGTTCCAGAACCGACGGATGAAGTGGAAGAAGGATCACAAGCTGCCGAACACCAAGATCCGTTCCGCGAGCTCGTCTTCGTCTTCGTCCTCGGGAGCCCAACAGCAGCAGATCAAAACAGGCAGCACGCACCAGCAGCTGGTTCCCACGCCGTGCACCGCGAGCCTATAGTGATGGAACCTCGCGCGAAACACGCCAAACCAACACAGACTGAGAATGGCAAACAACACAGAACGGAATTTTTGTGGACCGATTTTCGAGTATGTCACACATAGTATTACCCCCCTTACCCTGGCCGTTGGGCCTATGTCACATCCATTCAACCCCTTTTCCCTCTCAACCTCCTTTCTCCGTTTGTTCGCTCTCGACTCCAAATCCACCACTTTCTGCCAAGATGGCAACTGATATGTATGTATTTGTTTAATAAGAGAGAAGGATAACGCACACTCAAACATGCCACAAGACTTGGATTATATGTACCGTTGCATAGAATGAAAAGAAAAGAAATGAGACGAGGTGAGAGTAATTGGGAACTCTTTTTCTTTTTCTTCTATGCAATCTTTTTGTTTATTCTCATGGAAAGTTCTAATATACTTGAAAGACAATGTTTAGGAACACTCGAGGTGCCCGTCTGAAATCAGACAGCTGTTCTGGGGAGTGCACGTTCAGAGTTATGATTTAGCTTGTGTGTGAGTGGATTGGTTTACTGTTGAATGTGTTAAGTCATGTATCGTCCAGGTGACTTTCAACCCTAATGTACATAGCGAAGGCACAATAAAGAAACCATTTTGTCAGCTAAAATACGTTTGTTCGTGTAGTAGGCTAGTTTTATCTGTGATAGTGTCATATCTTGTGGTGTGATCTAAACTGTGAATATGTGTATGTTGTCTAATTAATGGACGTTGTATTGTAGTAGTATAGGCCCATGCAAGAAATTGTTCCTGTGAAATAAATATGTACTTCCATTATATGGCTGATATGGCTTTGGATGTTATGATATAGGAGGATATGTTGGGCTATATGCATTGGATTGTAATGAAGTAATGTAGTGAGGTCATGACTGCTGTTGTTAAATAATAGCGTAAGTAATTTGTCTATTGCGCATGTGAAAGGCTGCACAAAGGACGTAAGCATTGTTTTGGTTTGCAAATTCAGTCCACAAGCGTTCATTCAGTTTTCTGTAAAGTGTATACCCTGGCAGTATTCTCTACACAATTGAACAGTTTACTGATTCAAGTTAGTAAGTTAATGTAACCTTATTCTTAAACTTTGATTAACACCATTTGAATCAGTTATCCAATAGGCCTAGGCGTACTTCCAATTTACTGCTCGGCCTTTCTATATCAGAAAGGTTATTATTTTTAATAAATACAATGCATCTAGGCCTACTTATGGATAACTATGAATTAATAAACGATTTATTTCCTTACCTTATTTTGACTAAACGATTATTAAATAAGTCGACAAATCGATATTACAGTGGTGCAACTGATAGTGAATGGGAACTTTAGATTTGTTCTGACCTAAGCACAAGTTATATTTGTCTGGACAATACCACAGCACACCAGTAAAGATTAGGAGCGTTCCAAACATATTCAACATAAATGTATAGGCAAAGATGCACAATTATCCTTATAGATTTGTGCTTAATAATAAGGCACACAGTAAAAAAACAAAAAAACAATAGGACTTCATTCTCCACCATGTACGGGCGTTATTTATGAGTCATATAGGCTATCTGTTATAATCAAGAGCAAGAGGTTTAGGTTAGGGTTAGGGTTAGACTTGATAACAAAATGTGTAGGCTTAGGCTCACAAATGGGTGATAAGCTACTGCAATTGTAATAAAATCAAGGATAAAACGGTTAACTGAATTTAGGCCTGATGCTAATGAGGCCTAGACTATGTATTTGGCACACATCTGGTAGCTATGTTTTTTTTTTCAATTATAAGGAAATATCCCCCAATCTTCGGTGCACCACTGTGTGAGTATTGGTTACTACCTGCTATATCCAAACAATCAGAGAGTTCAACCAGAGGACATGAGAGCCACTGGCCAATCATCGACTCAGAACACTCCGGGTGACCCCTGACCTTAGACACACACAATGTCCAGACCTCCGCGGCGTTTTCTTTCTTTTCAATTGTTTTATTTGCGCACGAGACAATGCGGAAACAAAATGGCGTGTAGGTGTGCAACCGTGCTGATAATTCACTCAAAGTCATCTCTGATGCTATTCGTCATATGTGATGTGTATCAGATGTGTGCAAAAGGCAGGGTTGAGACAAAACATTTTGCCATTTGCTATTAGAATCTGTATTGAAAAGGGGGCCTATGCTCTAAATGCCCCCATTTAAATATTTTTTTTTACAGCTATTGTGGAATCTCTTCCACAATATTTTGAATTGCTTCTGTGAACGGAATTATTTGTTCTTCAATGTCTTTATTTTGGTCAATCTCAGCGGCGTACAATTTAAGCATTCCATCTTTGATATAGCATATAGGCATAAAAAACGCATGTGTCTTGTGTCCATATAATGTCACATTTATAATGTCAGACAAGCAGCATATTATCTTCACAGACTGGATGTGAACTATAAGAGCAGTCATGTTGAATGTCACACACAAATACCTCAAATGAAACATTCCGTTTTGTTCTATAGGCCTCTTCAATGCCAGCACTTGGTGCAGTATTTGGCAACTGGATGATTGGCACAGGTTGTACGCATGCCTCTCAAGATGTCAGATAGTTAAATTAGAGATTTGAGCTAATTTAATACTCGAAAAGAGGTCACTCCCAATGTACTGAAATTTTAATCTGCTCTACCACGTGACATTAAATTATGGATGCCCTCGAGTCAGAAATAGATATGAAAATCGGCAGTATTTTCATTTGAAGTGATCCTCGGTGGAGCGCAAGTCAAATATTCTCTCTGCAAAGTCTCCTTCTTGTCTGTCCATTCCCTGGTGGAGGTAGACTGTCATGACTTCTTGTGAGTAGTTTTTCTTGTTTTTGCTTTCTATGTCTCATAAGCTGTATACTACTAGCTAAAACAGGTGCGTTAGTGTAGATATTACAGTGCTATAATAACATGTATGACACGACTCTCTTCAGATCATTGGTATTTGATTGATTTATGAAAAACAGAATGTTCAGCTGCTGGTAACTGGGCTTTGTGTTCTCTTAATGCAACTGTAGCCTCGCTGTTCTATGGGTTAGATTCCACTGCTTGGAGAGTTGTTCCTCTGTTTGGCCACAATGCGCAACTGTTCATCATGGCTGATGGAAAAACAAATACACCATATTTTTGAGATGTGTTCAAAATGTTGATATTGCAAAGATGTAGATGTTCACATGACTAGAAGAACAGTTCAGACAGGTCAGGTATATATTGTGCCATTTAACTTGTGTGGAGCTTTGATGTTACAATTGCTGTGGAAAAGTATACAAACCTTTATATAGCATCAGTTACTTTCCATAAACATAGCAAAAATTCTCGTACATAAACTAAACACATGAGGAGACGAATACGAAAGTGAAACTTTGGCATAAAACTATCGAGAACTCAAATACAGCTGGAAAATAAATTATAAAAGTGATTGAAGTAGGCTATTGAATGATTGCTGAAACTGGCTTATAACCTGTATAATGGTTTCAAGGGTGTTGAGCCCAGAAATACTCAAGTGGGCATAAATAAAAGAATGGAATAAAACATAGTAATTATCTAACCCCTTTACACAATTGGCACCGAACAAGGTTGATATGACATGTAAATGAACTCATTCTAATTCTAAGCTTATCTCTTCTTATTTCCTTGTACATCCCTGCATGCGGTTCTTCTCACATAAAATCTCAATTGCCCACTGGGGACATTGATGCTCACTCTAAATATTGATTCCCGTTGTATTCCGTTCAATGATTCTGATGATTAAAGCTGAAGTAGTTTTGTTGAAATTATGCATTTTGAAGTTTCACAAAAGTGTGTGCTTTTTAACCCTTAAGAAGCGACGTTTCAGTTGGCAGATATTAGAAATCTATTGTTTAGTTGGGCACACAGCTGAAAAGGCACCAAAGTCACAAAGGACAATCAGCAACTATGTTAACAATTAACAGAACCACGCAGCAAAAGACGACTCCAGGCTATATATGATGGAAAATCAATTTAGCATAGTAATAGAAAACACATTTTCAAAATGACTTTGATAAATAGGTTACTATTAGTTTATTGTTTTACATCTCAGATAAACATAATGTTTTTTGTGCTGTATCATCTTTTGGGCTTATCTTCATTCGTGTATAATTTATTACATTGAACTTAATTATTATGATTATGATGATGATGATGATGATGATTATTATTATTAGACATTCTTAAGTGGCATGGTCATTTTAAATAGGGGGCTATATAAGGCTATATATGTAGGACAACTTCTATCTATATATGTAGAATAACAAAAATAATATCATGATGGCTTTCATGAACATATAGGCTATATAAAACAAACCACCAAAGCAGCAGTCAACTCCACCAAAGAAACAGACTTCTCAATCTGAAAGCCTGGACGCCAAGCTAGGCTGGGGCGTTGAATTTCGCATTAGCCTTGATGTTGGCCGATGTAAACCCCTGAGAAAGAGTTATCTTCGGTTGAGTGTATTGGTAACCCAAGCCTCGCTGTTAAGAGCTCCAAATGTCAACATTGTAGGGAGATATACCGCCGTCTGGCGAACATCCAAGGCGGAGCAGTGACGAGAGGTCTGCGGCTAACACTTCTCCTGTACTCTTGGTGGCCATCGAGTGTGGAAGTTTGGTATGTAACATACTAAATCTGTGGAAAAAACACAACATATTTCATGACTTAAACAGTTTAGGCCTGTTCACTTCTGAACGCAACAAGCGACCACGGAAAAAGTGCTAAAACTTTTCCAATGGCATAGCTGTTGTTAATTATGCACTGGTCTCCAAACTCTCATTGATTTTGACCCAAAATAACTTCACACTCGACTCTCCACGACGTTGCTCGGGTCAGGGAGAAGTTCAGGTGCGGTGGCGAAAGGTAGCGTGGGAGCGCGGTTCTGTTTTCCGTCCAGTGTCAGCTCGAGCCCACACGCTGCTGGGGGAGTTGGAGGCTACGCAAATCTAGCCGCAAGGAACAAAACAGCGACATCATGAAATCAGAGGCTACCATTTAATACCTTAATATATATATATCAAATAGTAGGCCTATGTATCCCTCCCATAACATAGAACAACATTATGTAATCAAAACAGGCCTATATGCTAATCAGAAGAAACAAATATATTAATACTTTAATACTCATCATTCATGAATTCGTAGTCCTCTCACTCCCAACGTTGTCAACAGTGATCTGAAATTATCTGAAAAGACACGATCTGCTGCTGGGTTTTAAAAGTTTAGTTTATATCGCTCAAGTTGTATAGAGAAGACAAAGGCTGGTGTGGTGTGGGAGTGGGATGAGGTCTGTGTCCGCTCGGAGTGATTCATAGTTGTGGTGGAGCTTTCCACGCCCGCTGCTCCGTGTTGACGGAAAACAAGCGCCAAACGGTGCAGAGAGAAGAACAGCTCTTCCGCCCATGGTTGAGGCTATCCCAGTATGATGAGACTGCTTATACATCGCCCTCACAGGCCCTATTATTTGTAGGCCTTCATATCAAAGTAAAAAAAGCGTAATTATTATGTGAAAATTCGAACAGTTCATTCTCGTGCTACCACCTTTTCCCCTCCACACACTGGATTCTAGTTTGCCCTCTCTGCGCAAACCTATAATTTCCAGCATCACTCGTAGGAAATGCGTAAGCGCAGGCAGGTTGAATTTAGGGTCCCCGCAGTGACCAGTTGGGTGAACAACCCACTCTTTGAGAGGTCCCATATGCACCTCTCCTCTCTACTCAGTTCTGACTGACATACACTCGCCCCTCACGGCCATCGGGACGCACACCTTGCCTTGCGTTCGGACAGGTAATTATAAGACGTTTGATTTTCATTTGGCCGCCAGCATATTGATGACTGAGTGCCTGTGTATATCTTACGGGGGTATATTATGGACTAGAGACATTGAGGCGGTATTGAGTGCGCCTGCACTCTCCAACTCATCCATATAAGAGGGGGTAACTCTGGTGTTGAGTGATCAGTAAGTCACACGTAAGGGGCTTCCTCGAGGAAAAGCCCTCTCTCTCATAGTGCGAATTATCACACAGTAGCGTAAAAACACTTCTCCTGTTCTACAAGCTCAAAGCTATGTACACTTGCCACAGCATATTATAACAGGATTAGCGCTCCATGCTTATGTTAATAGGCACCAAAGATACTACACTCAAAAAGTGACAGAACACACACTCCTCAGAATGGGCTATGATGATGAAAAAAGCAGCAGCGCTGTGAGAGACCTGCTCCTCTGCCAGATACATTGCAATGTCATGTACCCCTCTTTTTTCTCTCTCCAAAGTGATCCGTTTCTCCTCAGGGGCAATGACTGCCTCCATTAATGATTCACGGGCTCAAATAAAAGGGATTTAAGTTGACGTTGCGTCACGTGAGCGGGGCGCATAATACGGCGCGGTGTTATGGCACGGGGGAGAAAACCGGAGCCCCGGTCTGGCCATATACGATGCTGATTTTACGCGCGTTACCCCCACTTTCTGTGAGTGGAGTCGGGGCTTTGTAGACTTTGGAGAGGGGGAGAAAGAGGGACAGTGAGAGAGCGAAAGATAGAGGGTCTCGTTTTTGTGGATGGTATTATACTGCTGTCACGGACGGATATGTTTTTCCACGCGGACAGAGTCAGAGCCCGTGCTTGGGGAGGATGGATTTTATTTTGAGGTATTTCCGCCGATTGTTCATTACTGTCGTGAGTTATTGCCGCGCGAGGCAGAGGTCAGTGAAAAAGTGCCCGTGGTTTTGCTAGGGCTGAAAATAAATAGAGCTGTAACATCTTTTAAAAGTCCAATATTCATATTCATTTCACAAATTAGGCCTATGAACCATTACAACGTTTTAAAAGCCTACACTATATGTGTGAACATTTTTAGCTTGGCTTAAAATGTCTATTATCACTTCATGCGCCTAATCAAAATGAAATAGTATATATAATATATATTTCCATTTTCATTTGGAAGAGAATACACAGGCAGCCACAGTTTTGTAGTATATGCAGCCCAACTTAGTAAGCTATATATTATGTTTGAAGTTGGCCTACATAGCCGTTTGTAAATAAACCCGGCCATTTAAATGTCTGTTGGTAACAAAAACCCAAACAGAGGAGGTGAAAGCAGTCACGACGTCCCGCTCCGAGGTGTAATTCCTTTCCCTATAAAATACATCAATTTGTGGTGTTATACATGAGTTTTCTAGGGAAAGGATAAATCAAATTGAGGTACATAAAAAGTAAAGAAAAGCTGTGGGGTTGTGCTGCTCCACCAGGGAAACGAGGATATAATGGAAGACGGAGTGCCATCCAGGACCGCGCGGCCGCGTTGAGGTCACGGCGCTCGTGTGTGATTTATGGGCGCGGGGACTTGGGGCAGCCGTTGCGCGAGAGCTAATGACTATTCGATCCAATTCCAATGGTGAAAAAATACACACAAACAAAGCAGCTACAACAACACATTTTTATTGCAGTTTTATCATTATAGGCTACAAACGTTTAGATATAAATCTGATAGTTGATTTCAATATGTATATATGTATATATTCATCATTATTATTAGCCATTGTTGAAAAAATATATTAGCCTATTGTTATTATTGTTATTGTTATTATTATTATTATTATTATTATTATCATCATTATTATTATTATTATTATGATCAGGCTATGGTTATTAGAATGGTCTTGGATATAGAGGTGTTATTATCAATGTGTTTTCACTCTGAATGATTAAGGGAATCTTCATAACTTTGTCGCAGAGTGAACGAATAACAGCTCCTACAGCTAGCAGATACAAGACAATTATTTAAGCCACCATGTTATCGAAAATTCGAATTTGCATATTTTTGTAGGCCAAGTCTGCTCAATTGACATGATTTATCGTTCAAAAGCAATTAATTCAAATGTCTATACACGTTTTTGATTAAGCTACCCTATATCATGAGCATTTTAATTCTCATGTTAAGGATACTAAATTGAATCCATATTGATATATTTTCCTTGATGTGGAGAAATTAGGTGAAATGTGGGAAAAATAGGTAGGCTGTGCATATCGGCTAAATTGGCATACATTTTCTTTTTTTTCTCCACAGAATTCTGGCTAAATAAATCCCAGGCTTTCAGCGAAGGGAACCAGCCCTGTCTTTGGTAAGTCCATATTATGCCTTTATTGATTTCTGCTCGAAATGCTTGATGATCATATCCTTATTCAATTTTGAATAAGTACCATAGACGCCCACTCAAGCACATTCACAACCATGTACACAGACATAAGCCTTTACGATTCCTTAGCTTGTAGCGCTGATATGAAAAACTTCAGAGCAATAATTCGTTCTCTTCCTATGTCTTTTGTAGTGTAATTTGTCACTATAAAAGCGACGGGGGGAATCGCACCCCTTGGATCGGTGCCTTGCTCTTTTCAAAAAGCTTCTGCTTATCTTAAACAACACTGCCATGAAGTTAGCAGAATGATATTAGCAGATTATATTATTTCTAAAATAGTTTTTTTTTTTTTTTTGGGTAGAAATATCCATCTGCCTTCTCGTCCTTCTTTTTCAGTGACATTTAACCCCGTAGTTAGGGCCACATTTGAGGAAATCAGGACTCAGCATTTCAGCAAAACACAAAGGAGTAAATAATTATACCAATTGACTACTCTGCTTTGAAAAAGAAAGGCTTCGTAGGCTAAAAAATAATCCTGGAGTGAATTTTTGTCCCACTCACCCTCCCACGCTGTCCGAATGTTCTACCTTTGTATTGTGTCGTTGTAACTGCGTCCTAAAGCTTCACGACTGAACCTCTGCTCTGGACGTGTTTACTGCCTGCAGATGCGAGAGATCATAAATCTTTCGTTTTGGCCGCAAACGACACCATTCACATGCAGAGGGATTCCCCCTGCTCTCTCCCCCTGTTCCTCGCCCTTTTGGATGCGAAACTTCTTTCCATTTTTCTCAGCCCGCGCCCGATGGGGGTCTTTCCCTTGGCCCAGTCCGAACAAGGCTTTGATCTCCGGCGTTCTCAATTTATAAACTCATAGTTTATTTATTTTCTAACCATTCAGCGCCTACAAGGATATCCCTATCATTTTGAAAGTAGTCGAATATTGGATCGCCCCCAAAAACGTATGAACAGTCCATTCGAATGGAATTCACACATAAAATGCAAAAATGCAAAAATGTTGGTTAATGATTAAGCCATGGATAGAGGCCCTTTATCTGTCATGGTAATGCGCCGTTGTCATCAGATGCGTAACCCCCTCCATATCATCCAGGAATTATTCGATTCATAGTGTTGAGTAAATAACAACAAATTGAATATAACACTTTGATGATGCCTGTCCGTGCTTTTTGTAATGCTATTTTTTTTAACCATATACTACTTCATTTCGTGGGGGAGGAGAGAACTGGCTTTCTGTGTTCAAGGCGCTACTTCATTTGCATAATTTTTCTTGTCTATGGTGACGCTATGTTTCGGGGGAGTTCACTGGTTTCTGCATGGTACTTGTGCACGAACACATAGTCCAGCAAAGTCCTTACCAGGTTTAATATAGCTATGAGGCATGGGCATTGCTCTAGCATGTGATAAGTTCAACCGTGAGGGCAGATAGTGCTTATCTGGACGACCCGAGTGCTTGCGCCTGCTTTCGTAATCTTGGTTTACCCATCCACGTCGAATAGACAAAAAAAGAAAAAAGGGGATTTCGTTTCTTCTACACAGAGCCTCGTCCCTTTTTGTTGTTGCTGATGACTCCTGTGTGTAGGCGCAGTCTGTTGCTGTTAAACCCAGCTCGCTTTGCTTCAACTTTCTCTGGACTACTGTTTTGATCGATTTCGTCGCTGAATGAGAAAATATTGCGTTGTGCTCTGCATTCGTCGTCAGAGGAGAAGGTAAGCAGGCCAGAAATAGGCTCTCTCGGTTGTAAATGGCGGAGTTTGTGTGTCGCGCGGTGATTTATCACCGTATGACTTACATCTCGGTTCAGGAAGAGTTCACACACTCAGGCAGCAGCCAGGTTTCTCTCGCGCGGAGCGGGGGGCTCGAGCCTGTCTTCTCTCTGTCTCTCTACCATTTTGAGGTATAGCCTATACCGGTATTATTTTTTGGGGAAAAAACCACCCCATTTCTAATATGTTTTGCAGAGCATCGTTTCAATAGCAGTTGTATAGTGATGAGATTATTTTTCATTCGGTGGTTTAATTATGTTGAGGATACCTGAAGAGGGTCTGCTTTTGTCATGATATAATAGTCCGGCAGAAAGCAGAAAGCAGTAGTTAGCAGTAGTTAACCAATTATTTGTCCTTCAGTGTTTTGATTGTCAAAAAGTTTGGGATTTTAAGGATTACGAACATATTTAAATATCAATTAAGTATTACTATTAATACAGGCTACTGCTTTTGTTATTATACTTTTATTACTAGGCCTATTGTTGTAGGCTACTACAGGGCCTATAACCTATCAATATTAATATTAGTATTTTTGAACAGGTGCTCACACTTAAATCACTTGTATACAATTACTCTTAATTGTGAATATATATAGGCTACATGCAATGCAAGAAGGTTTTCTTAAGAAGGTGATTGTCCTTTAGACTGACATGCTGATTTTCGTTTATACGATTACAGATAGTAGCCTACCTAAAAACGTATGTTATCAAGGTGATACTGTTGCATCGAATATATTTAGTGGCCAAATTATTGCGATTTGGATTGAGGTGACCGTGGAGGCTTTGTTCCCCCTCTCTCTAGCCTATTAGTCTGGAGGGAAAAAAAACGCATGTGGCTTATAGACTAAGACCACGAAAACCCAACCAGTATAGTTTGTAGTAATAATTAATAATTAATAATTATATCTTGATCGTTTTTCTGTATATCTCATTGCATATAGCCTAATAGTATCCATTATGACCTGATGGCTAGTAATAGTTGTGCATCCAGGATTTCTGTCTGCCTGAACACTGAGCCTGGCTGCCCACCAGCCCGCTGTCTCATGCGCGCCGTCCCGGCCCACTGACCCCCATACATCACTGCGACGGGCGGCCGCTGCGACAGCACCGACAGCAGTCATTATTATGGGCCTACGAGGGAAAGTTCACGCCGTGGTCATGGAGATGCGCGGATGCCCGTCCGGTTTTTCAGGTTTCCTTCTGGCCCCTCCATCCATCTTGGTTGCACATACAAAAAGGTGGAGAATGCGGTTGTTTATGCTTTTAGCCAGGTGGCTGGGGTAGCGCACCGCGGAGGCCTGATCTAATATGGAGAAAGAAATATTTCGAATGAATGATCATAGGCTTCGACGTGTAGATATAGGAGATGTTGTCTATCCAGAAAATTATGGTAGGCCTATAGACATAATAATGATATGAACACACATACCCTAAAAAATAAATAAATAATAATAATAACATCCTAGGGTGATTAAGGCTGATGTTTATTAAGTAAATAGTGTTTTTTGTTTTGTTTTGTTTTTTCTTGTTTTTGTTTTGTTTTTTCTTGTTTTTGTTTTGTCTTTTGTTGTTATAACTATTTCTTTTTTTCACATGTTCGAAATAAAAGCTTTCATTCATTCATTCATTCATTCATTCATATCCATTTTGTCGTTATGAGCTAAAGCCTGTGAGACCTTGTGTCACCAATATTAGGCTAATATGATACAATTGATGCCTTTGTAAATGTTTCTATTTACCGGTATATGTATGGTACACATGGTGATGTGAGGTTTGCGCATGCCTTTGTGCCCTGTGTAAGCCATAAGGTAAACGTAATAGTCCACAGAACTGTTGCTCCTATCTCGCCTCCATAGTCTCCTGTGTCAGCTCTGTATTGAAAAGTAAGATGGATCGCCACCATTTCTTCTCCTCACAGTGCTTCTTGTAACCCTAGGTTCACCCGAGGAGGCCATTGGCGGAGAGGCGTCACGTGACCAAGGGGTGCCAATGTTATTCTACAAGGGTGTCAAGACCCTGTCAGTTTCTGAAATAAATATTGGGAAACGGCGAGATGCAAAAGGCAACCTACTACGACAGCTCTGCAATTTACAGTGGCTACCCGTATCAAAGCGCAAATGGCTTCAGTTATGATGCCAATCAGGTCCAATATCCCCGGGCCTCTCATGTGGAAAGTGAGTACCATCGACCCGCCTGCTCTCTGCAGTCCCCAGACGGCTCCGTCGCCCTGCAGAAACCGGGGGAGATGGCGGAGAGCTGCGATCGGAGCACGGCCATCCAGGCAGCGCAGCCCCCGGCTCATCCCGAAAGCAATCAACCACAGGTGCTGGTATCGGTGTCAGTTCCACCCCCTCCACCACAATCTCCAGGTTCCCTCATTCAAAACACGAGCAACGGTTCCAGTCAGCCCAACGCAAAGAACGGTTCCCCGACCTCTACCACCCGAAAACACATCTTCCCCTGGATGAAGGATTCACGTCAGAACACCAAGCAAAAAAACACCAGTAGTTCCAGCTCAGGTATATGACCAACAGTGATTAAACGACGGTCACATACACCTCGTTATGCAACCTGGTCTCACACGGCAGACTCGGGATGATTCCATTTTGATTCCGTTATTCCATTTTGAATTGAACTTGCATTAATTAGTTAGGCCACATTTAGGGTTAGGGTTAAGGTTAGGGTTAGGGTTAAGGTTAAGGTTAGGGTTAGGGTTAGGGTTAGGGTTAGGGTTAGGGTTAAGGTTAGGGTTAAGGTTAGGGTTAGGGTTAGGGTAACCATAGGGTTTCCAATTCAAAATGGAATAATCCCGAGAGAAGCCCCGACAGGCGCACATAACACAGGCGCACCCCTGCGCTATCAGAACGAGCTACCCCAATGTCACGTCGGAATTCGACGTTTGGATGCAAATGTCACGTCGGAATTCGACGTTTGGATGCAATCTCACGTCAGAATTCGACGTTTGTCCATAAACGTCGAATTCTGACGTCTGCCGTGTGAGACCAGGCTGCCTCGTTAAACAAGCGTAAATATCTAGTCCGTGACCCTGGCCTAAATGGCATGATACAGGCAGATACAGAGGCCTAATGCCACAATTTGTTGTCAGAATGCCAAAGCATTGACTTGCTGTAGATCAAATACCACATATTGGCCCTGATCACACAACCGTCAGTGCACGACAACAAACAAACAGGCAAAACAGTTGTTCCAATTTGTTCCCTTGTTTTCATTAGTGAAAACCGTGGGGGGAGGGGGACGTGAGTTGTTTACCAAAGATGTAACCTAATGTTCAAAGATTCTAGAATTCCCATAGTCTTAGCCTACTTATTTATTCTATTTTATGATTGAAGGCTTATGCTTTAAGCACAACTTTTAGGAAGGCATGATTTGAGCGCGGATAATAATTTTAAATTGAAAGAAGTGGGACACCATCCAGACAACATTTAGGTCTACTAAATAACATAATTCATAATGATAAGTGTGTCAGAGTAATGCCAGAACTATTTCCAACAATAATAATTAGGTTTTAGGGTTAGGTTTACGGTAATAATTTCGTATTATTTTCGTATTTTTATGCACGTGTTTCACCTTCACAGATCCCACGTCAGCATAATTCCTGAACCTTTGCTATGATAGTTCTGATTAGGCTATTGATAAGTATATTAATCATTGTTACTATTAACAACAGCGGTAGAATTTGTAAAAACAGCCTAACCTGTTACATTATGTCATACTGCATTCCTCTCGCTCAGCGTCTGGTTGTACAGTAGCTAGTAGTAAAATGTATTAGGGGTTGGCAGCCTGCCACCTCTGGTAACTAGACCAGTACTTGCTGTTCAGCATGGCCCCAGCCACTCGGAGGGGGATACATCAGAGAAGGCAAGCTGCAGCTCCATGCGCCATGTGGAATATGTATGCTGCCATTGAAGTACAGGGAGATTTGAGGGTCAAAAAGCTCCAGTAGGGAATATGAGGTAGGCATATATGGTCTGGTCCAATGTAGTGTACACACACACACACAGACACAGACACAGACACAGACACACACACACACACACACACACACACACACACACACACACACACACACACACACACACACACACACACCCCCACACACACACACACCCCCACACACACACACAGAGAGAGAGACGTGATATTAATCTGTGACACGCTAAATCATGATTTGGGAAAATGTTTTTAATCTACAACTAGATTACTACTATAACTAACCTATAACTAATGATATAGATTTGCGGCGGTTCACGGGGATACATGTATCGTGTCATGTGTGTCTTGTTCTTTTCCTGGGGTGGATTACTGATTGACTGTTGCTTTTCCTCTTCCGCGCAGTTGAAAGTTGCCCTGGAGACAAGAGTCCAACCGGGTCGGCCGCGTCAAAGCGAGCCCGGACCGCTTACACCAGCGCTCAGCTGGTAGAACTGGAGAAGGAGTTTCATTTCAACCGTTACCTCTGCCGACCCCGGCGGGTCGAGATGGCCAACCTACTCAACCTCACGGAGAGGCAGATTAAGATATGGTTTCAAAACCGCAGGATGAAGTATAAAAAGGATCAAAAAGGGATCGGAATGATGCCCTCTCCGGGGGGACAGTCCCCTCGCAGCCCCGTTGGCCCGTCTTCCGGTGGAGGATACCTCAACTCTATGCATTCTCTCGTTAACAGTGTACCTTACGAGTCGCAGTCGCCCACGTCTTACAATAAACCCCATCAAAATGCATATGGTATGTCCACGTCATATCCCCCTCCCTTGAACAGCTCCCTTAACAACTGCCCGCCCTCTCAGAAGAGGTATCCTGGCACTGAGTCAGCCACGCCCGAGTATGACGCGCACTCCCTCCAAGGCAATGGCAGCTACGGGACACACTTGCAGGGCAGCCCCGTGTATGTTGGTGGAGGCTACATCGATTCAATGTCCAACTCCGGGCCTTCCGTATTCGGACTGACCCATCTCCCGCACCCGCCGTCCACAAACATGGACTACAATGGAGCAATCACTATGAGCAACAATCACCACCACGGAGTGTGTGATCCCAACCCGACGTACACAGACCTTACGCCGCACTACTCTCAGGGAAGAATTCAGGAAGCACCCAAATTGACGCATCTGTAGCCTGGGCGCACCCCGGATCACCCCGCCCATTGTCTTACACCTCCAAATCCATCATCGCTTTGTTTTCTGAACACCCTCTGTTAGTTTTGTTTATGTTTTGTATAGTTTAATATGTAAAGTAGCTTAGGCAAGTAATCAATTCTTGCTTTAATTTTTCTCTATTTTTCTCTATTTGCTAGTGTTATTGTTCCACAAAGACCCATATGGGCTGGGACATTACGCGCTGGGGCACATGTATGCATACTCTTATTTAATCTTGAACGTGTTTTTAAAACAAAAATCAAACAGGGTATATGAACAAATGTCATGGTATTCTGTTAATGTGAATTTGTTCGTGTTTTTATTTATCCGCATTTGAAGAATTTAGTTTTGCATTTTGTTGCACTTCTGGAGAGATCCTAAAAAAACACGAGCTGGTTGAGAAAGGGAAGGCCTATAGCTTCAGTTTATGGCCTCCCCCACTTGTGTGCTGTCGGACTTTCAAATGTTATTTATTTTGTTCTGACGTAATATGGAATTATTTAGTATTATTTGACCTTCCATGCTCTGTGTGGAGAAGGATACTATAGGCTCACCCACCCCTCGCCTGTACAATGCAGAGAAAGCTCGGCAGAACACTGACACGTTGATTATTTTTTTCTTTCTCTACGAATGTAAATCCATCATGCAATAAGGTTGGAAAGAAGGACATACTTTAGAAGTTTCTTTATTGAAAAACTATTTCGGATATCAACAGTTTCTGTTTCATTGTTAGACATTCCATGCTGCTCCAGTTCGAAGAAATAAATAAATGAATTTAAATATAAATGTATCATTCAACCTTAATTTCTCGTGTATTCGAAGCATTTCAGAAACATAACACAATCCCACAAAATCTACACTGCAATACAATATACCTTACAGTAAATATAATAATAATAATAATTAATAATAATAACAACAACAATAACAACAATTAATTGTGCGTTTCTCAGGTTAAGTCCCACACAATATTAGGCTATACTAAACTCAATAGGCTATACATGCATAAAGTAAAAACACATATTTTATTAATAATTGTTTATATCTATAATAGTATACTAAGTAATATTGTATCTAACGGTGGAGGCAAAACACACTTCTTCCACTTGAGTCTCCTTGCCGTTCAAGCGCGTATATTGCGTGGTGCATCAGAACGTCTCTCGATTGCTTTGTTCCCATTCCTCCTTCGTGTAGGCATAATAAAAGTGTCAGGGGGGCCTTCTGGATTATCTGTTTGGGGAAAAAAGAGATGAAATAAAAAAAAACGTAGAGAATATTTTGTTGATATATTCGATCACATAGGCTAATCAAATTGCACATTTACAGATTTAGATGTGAATTCAACGGGCACACATGTAACACACGACAAATGCATAGACTTAACTTCAAATTGTGTATCGTGCAGCATGATCTACTACCATGCCTACTAACAGTTGACAGCAATCTGTGTTGCTCGTAATTTGGGTAATGAGTAATAAAACGTCGAGTATGAGTAGTAAAAAGTAAAACGCCAAACGCCAAAAATAAATAAAACCATACGCACATCTTGCATTCTAAAATCGTATTTCATAATCAATTCGTCCAGGTTTGAGTTTATTATTTTCTAATAAGACTAATCAAGCAAAAATCTTTTGCCAATCATACACAATGTTACTCATTAGGCCGCCATTGTGCATTCACTCTAGTCGAAAACTCTCTTCCCTGCTTTTTGTTAGATACCAAGGAAATGTATAAATGATTATCTTAAATGCATTTCGGGATTATTGACTCAATTGAAAATGCTTTACACAAAATATACTGTAATTCATCCAATCTCATGTGTAAAATCACTGATTTTATAGGGCAAGCACATTACTGCTCCTGACATATGGTTAGCAGGGGAACCTAGAACAATTGAACCATGGTGTGTCAGCGTAAAGGCTCATGGACTGAGCAACTGGATCCAAAACACACTCACTCGCTCAACCACACACACACACACACACACACACACACACACACACACACACACACACACACACACACACACACACACACACACACACACAAACGAGAGAGAGAGAGAGAGGAAAGAGAGAGAGAGAGAGAGAGTCGAATCTCTCGACCCATAGGTGATTTTTAAGCAGTAACATAAATAAGGTTTTTGGTTAAACTAAAGAGTTGTCCGTCATTGTGTTTCCATCCGTGGGAAAGGGGTCTTAAATCAACCCCCCTATTAGAAAAGTGTGCTGGACTGACTAGATTTCACAGAATGCCGCCACCCACTCCTTTCCTCGCACAAAAGCCTGTGCGTAATTCCAAAAACCCATCCATCTATTCCATAGCAGCCCTGTCTGTTTTCCACACATTCTGCTTAACTCCAAAAACCGGTATGTTTACTAAAACGAAAGTAATTACGTTTGGTAAACACACAAAAAAAAAGTATACGAAAAATAAAACGGAAAAGGTGTAGCCTATACTCACCGCTTATTATCGCCCCTCATAACGAACGAGTAGTCAATTATTCGTTGGCTTTTTGTCTTAAAACATCCCTTACGCGACAAAAAAATCTTTGACTGCGAACAGATACGAGTTGTTCGTTTAAGAAAATAATCTGAGTGGCCAGTGTTTCTGGCCGCTTCCTGGCTGCATTTGATCCGGGGGAGAGTTAGAAGCCTTAAATGTGTTCTGAGGGCACCGAGCTGTCAGACCTTTTGGCGAGTAAGATTGATCGCGCGCAGGCTTCCAGGACTCTTTGTTTGGTATATAAGCAATAAACTGAGCGAGGCCTACCACTTATTTTCCTCTTCTCTCACTCACTATTCCAGTTTTTTGAAAGATACAACATGCACTCACTGCTTGACGAAAAACATCCAAAATGTGGCTTTCACAGATTATACTGGACGAGTTCAAACCAAACACTGTGGGAGATTCAGTCAATACACATTTCTACACTTACAACCCAAAGGCTTCCTTTGAAGGAAATATTCTAATGGAAAAAGGTGTATTAGTTACAGTGTAATGGCATCCAAGTATTGGAGGTTTAAGATAAATCAGATATAAATGTGCAGGGGATCCTTTTCTCTAATCTTGCCCTTGTGCCCCCACTACACTCATCTCAGACGCCCGCTGTGACCTCCCCATTGAAGGAAACCTCGGAGAAGGCACCTTGAAAGGAGTAATGTTGTTTGTGAATGTGTGTACTTTTTCCAGACACAAACATACTTTTAAACGAACGTTCACATGGTAACCAGAGGCCAGATAGACCTGTATAATGTAATGTAATCATTTGAAACATTTAGTATACATGGTATACATTTGCACTGAGCTGATACAATGGGTAAAGTGTGTCTGTGCTAGGCCTACACGTTTATTAATTGTGGCATTATATAAGCACTAAATGGTCATGATGTGTCTTACTGTTAATGCATTATACATACGCATGTGAATAATGATTATTAAGTAGACCTATGACTCGCTGTAGACCTGCTTGTAGACCTGCTTGTATCTTAAGTGTTGGAACACCTAACCTGAACCCATGGGGTACCTATATGTTGGCTATACTGCTTAAGAGCACATTGGATTGTTGGGGGGTTTGTTGATGTCAAGAGTTCACGAGATCAGTTTTTTGGGTGTGTTTTTCCTGACAGAACTCTGACTCTGGCTATGAATGGCTAACTTCGCTAACGACCGCAGGCATAGTATGTGGCTACTGGCATCGTGCTATGTGTGGAGCGGGGAGCGGGGGCGTTCACTACTGACATTCTCAAACAATACGAGAGAGAGGACGAGCCCACTGTAGCTACCTCCCTGTCACACCGCGCGTCCGTCAGCCATTCTAAAAACACATTGTATTTTAGTAGAGTGGAGGTGAGCGGAAGGTAAACTAACTGGGAAAAGGTGTCAATAAAAACATCCCCACAGAGCGAGGGGGTTCGCCAGAGTTTTTTGGATCAATCACGCAGACAGTGGCTTCTTTTGATTAAACCCCAAATTGTCATTGGGCAGAAGTAATCATGTGACAGGGCAATTCGGTCCAATTTCAACCTTGTCTCCATGAATTCAATAGTTTAATAGTAGCTCGGTCCCCATACGGCCGTAATCAGTGAATTAGAAAAAAAAGAAAAAAAACACCACGAGGAGAATTTTTAATGATTTTTTCTGCCTCTTTCTCACTGAGCCGCAACATTTATAAAAATACGCGTGCAAAACTTTCCTCGGCTCTCAGGGAGCGGAGATGAATTACGAATTCGAGCGAGAGAGCGGTTTTATCAATAGTCAGCCGTCGCTTGCTGAGTGCCTGACATCTTTCCCCCCTGTCGGTGATTCATTTCAAAGTTCATCAATCAAGAGCTCGACGCTTTCACGCTCGACACTGATTCCTCCTCCTTTTGAGCAGACCATTCCTAGCCTCCACCCGGGCAGCCACCCGCGGCACAGCCGGCCCAGACACAGCCCCGATGGATGCAGCCCGCTGCAACCCACCGCCTCCCTGCCCCCGGAGTACCCCTGGATGCGGGAGAAGAAAGCCTGCAAGAAGCCGACTTCCACCACGACTGCGATAGCAAATGGACCTGTGTGCTTTTCTCCGAAAGGTGGGTGGTTCATGAGGAACATTTTAGAGGACAACCGTTTTAATGCAGAATGCACTTTCTAAGCACCCATAAATGGTGAAGTCATGAAGTTACAGTGCATATAATTTAATATCCACGGCTCGCCATGTGCACTTATACTTATTGGCTCCCTGTAGTGTTAGAATCTTCCCAAAAAGTTTGGGTAAAGTTCAGTAATGTCAAATGATTTATTTGATTTCCACGCTGCCCTTCCTTACTATGCTGTGCCAGAGTTTTGATATGTGACAGTAATGAAGAGTGATGGAGTACTGTTGCCGACCGGGGCAGCTGGCGCATTCATTAGCCTACACTAGCCTGGACAACATTGCTATTCCTTCTCTGCTGTATTTTGGGGGTGAATTTGGTTCATATGGTGCGTTATATTGCTGTGCAATGCAATGCATAAGAATATCCATTTTGTTTAAGACCAATAGGTAGCCTGGGTTAGAGTAGCCTACTGTCTTAATATTTAGCGGCCATTTTGCTGCAGTGTCTTCAGTTTTGTAGTCTATACTCTGGCGGTTTGTGTTCTTGTAGGAGTATTGTGAGCATTATTATTTATTATTATTGTTTCTCATCATTTGCTGTTCCTTGCTGTTGTTTCAGGCTCGCCTGAGATTGTAGAAAGCGGAGGTGGAGCGGGCTCGCGCCGACTGAGGACAGCCTACACCAACACACAGCTCCTGGAGCTGGAGAAGGAGTTCCACTTCAACAAGTATCTGTGCCGTCCGAGGAGGGTGGAGATCGCTGCCCTGCTGGACCTCACCGAGAGGCAGGTGAAAGTGTGGTTCCAGAACCGGAGGATGAAGCACAAGCGGCAGACCCAGTGCAAGGAGAACCGCAACAGCGAGAGTAAAGGGCCGAACACCGAGGATGGGACTCCAAGCGAGGAGGAGGAGGAGGAGGAGGAGGAGGAGGACGAGGGCTCCATGTTCGAACAGAGCCTCAACACAGTGACAGGGGCCCTACTTGAAAGGGAGACCTGCTCCTTTCAGCAAAACTCTATCGGCTCCACTCAGCATCTCCAGAATGTGGGTTTACACAATGGCGATACCCAGAGTTATACTGTTTCGCCACTAAGCAATGACAAAAATCTGAAACATTTTACCAGCCCATCACCCACTGTTGCAGGCTGTGTGTCAACAATAGGCCCCTGCTCCGCATCTGGCCCTGACAATAGTAGTCCCCCGGCCCTGGATGTTTCAATACACGACTTCCAAGTATTTTCCTCGGATTCTTGTCTTCATCTCTCCGACGCTGCTTCGCCTAGTTTATCAGAATCCCTGGACAGTCCCGTGGACATATCGACGGACAGTTTCTATTTTTTCTCGGAGTCGCTAACAACAGTCGACTTGCAGCATTTGAACTATTGAAATCAAGCAACAAAAACGCATTTAAAACGGGACTTTAAAAACAACACCTCTGCTATTAATGTTGACGTTTCGGCACATTTATTTGTATTCATTAATTGACTAGTAGATTAATTCAAGGTAAGAATCTGGAATCATCCTTGTACACAACCTGAAATTACCAAATCTAATAGATATATAGATTGAAATTAAGGGCATATGTGATCCTGGTCATTTTATTTTTGTATAGCTTATACAATGCCATGAATATTTTTGTTAGAATAAATTAGAGTTGCTATACGTAGCTTTTTGTGTCCTGAGTTATTCTGTTCCTTCCCCTTTATAATGTCTATAATGTATTTTGATCAAAACAACCAAACTAAAAGAAAACACAATGAAGAAAAAGAGGGGTCCATGAAAATGTTTTAATTACTGGGGTATCAGGAATGAAAAAAGACTCATTACATTTGCAACTCAAAATCGTGTGATGAAGCATGCAAACACAGCCTTATCTTTAATGCATTGTGAGAAAAGTAATTTTAATCAATGTCTGGTTTATGTTTTATGATGTGGGTGAGAATAGTTGGATGAAAGTAGTGAAGTATGCTATCTGTCTCGAGAGGATTTCATTACCTTGATGCAGTAATTTGGAACATTAAAATTGCTCATTACAATTTAGAATATTTATCAAACTCTACCACACATCTAAACCGTTTTTAAATTCATGAATGCAATTAATATTAACATTGGTTAAGAAACAAACGATTATCATACATACAACCATTTAAAATAGAGAAATAGTAGGCCCCTTAGAAAACTTATTCAGAAAGAGACATGGAAATAGGTTTATTATTTCTACGTAGCCAAGACGACACTTACATTTGATGTGTTTCCCTTATATTTTCCATTACTTGTTTTAATAGAGTTAGTTGAATCGTAAACTAGCCTAGAGTGAGCTGCTAGTGTTGAGAGCAAGTGTAGCCTATAGGCAAATGCCCGAGCTATGGCCGTCGCGAGCTCATAAATCAAACCGCCATGATTGTGAGAATTACATAAAAGACACCAATTGTAGTGTATTATGCATAAACACCTCTTACCTTTTAAGATGGTTCGTCTATTCGAGACCAAAAACACGACGAAGCCTTGTAAACGTGTGGTAATAAGTCATGTTTATAGCCGTTTCAAAATAGAACGTATGGGCGCTGCAAGCGTGGCAGCAATAGCGTGCAGTCTCTTTCCGTCGTGTAATAGCCTAATTCAAAACAGGCCTCTGTGGGCTAATAGGCCTATTTTAGTCCTATAATGATTAGCCTAAACTTGTTTTTTCATAATTGTATGCAACACATGGGTGGCATTGTATATTAATGTATTTGGTTAAATGCATCGATATTTAATGACAAATGGTGGCATAAAATTGCGTGATGATTTTAAAGCTCAATAACATGCTGCTTTCACTGTGTAGGCCTATTGTATGATAATTGGGAGTCCTTTTCTTAGAGTTGAATATAGAATTGAACACAAGTTGAATCTTGCATGAACCTGTTTAGCCAATTTTAGGAAAGGTATTTTGCTATTTCAGTCAACACACTTGTGCAATCTACCACCGGTTGCACACAAGGCAAGTCGACAGTGGAACCTACACACTGCAGAACCTTATTACATTAAACAGAAATTACGTTTAGCTGATGATCATTTCTATAAAAACAGGACGTGAATGCTCCCACGAATATAGGACTTAGTTAAGAGTGAGAGGCCTAAGTTTTCTCCATCTTGGAGTTCCCTCTCCAAAGGCTGGTAACAAAATCATTCCGAGACAATGCGCCTTTTCACTTCCCATTCCGCGTTCACTCAAAGCGCATTCTATAACGTCTACAGCCTGAAAAGTTTCGACATGAATTCACTGCGCTCTCACGCACTAAGCTATACACTGAGGTTAGAAATAGATGTAGGCTATATGGGTCATGATTAGTCTGGCTGTCTATCTCGGTTTTGAGCTCCTAGGTCTATTTTGAAGATTCAAACCCGCTTTACTTTAACGTGGCGTGGGGGAAATGCAGCTGCTGAGAGCGAAAGGACCCTGGTTCGTTGTGACTAAAGCGCTGTCATTATAAGAATGACCACCAGGCCGCACATTCCTCTGTTCATCCAGCAGGGGACGAAGACCACTCTCTCTCCTCCTCCTCTTTGCTCCCCTCCCCCTCTTTTCTCTGTTCTATGTGGTTAGAGGCCTACTTCATGACAGCTCCTCCACACTCTTTCGCACTCTCTCCTCAAGAGAGCATTTTATAACTATTCATTTATCCAACGGCTTTATGTGATGAACATAACAGGATAATCAACACGCCGTTTCGCTTCAGGCTATGTGCATTACAAAACTGTCCCCGTTTTATTAAATCGGCTGATCACAGTACATGCGTAATGAGAATAAGTGAAATAAGTCAGAATCCAAGACAAGATCTAAGACAATAATCCAGATTGGCCCTTGGAGTAACAATTAATAGCCTATTCTGTTATTTGTATTTACTGTAAACGATATTGTGATATAAGATCACTTCCCTCGTCCCTCAGATCAAATAGGCCACTATATGTGGCGGCTGCATGACCAAGATCCACTTATCGTCTGTATTACACCAGTAAAGCCTTGAGAACCGATGGTTCTCGAGCCTAATGGCCCTAGGCGGCAGGAGCCTATCTCCTATTTCCGTAGAGTGAGGCGGCTTGATGTACAATCCCTGGACATGACGCCAGTATGTCGCAGGGTCTTACCCCCAATCCAACCCGTAATGCTGAGTGCCAAGCAGGGAGGCATCGGGTAGTACTTTTATAGTCTTTGGTATGACTCGGCCGGGGATCGAACTCACGATCTCCCAATCTAGGCCACTGAGCTGTTAGCTGCTATTACGCCGCAACCTGGTCTCACATTGCATCCAAACGTCGAATTCTGACGTGACATTGCATTCCAAACGTCGAATTCCGACGTGACATTGGGGTAGCTCGTTCTCTGTAATGTGCGCCTGTCGGGGCTTCTCTCGGGATTATTCCATTTTGAATTGCACTTGCATTAATTAGTTAGGCCACATTTAGGGTTAGGGTTAAGCTTAGGGTTAGGGTTAGGGTTAAGGTTAGGGTTAGGGTTAGGGTTAGGGTTAAGGTTAGGGTTAGGGTTAAGGTTAGGGTTAGGGTTAAGGTTAGGGTTAGGGTTAAGGTTAGGGTTAAGGTTAGGGTTAGGGTTAAGGTTAGGGTTAGGGTTAAGGTTAGGGTTAGGGTTAAGGTTGGGGTTAGGGTTAGGGTTAGGGTTAGCCCAACAGGCGCACCCCTGCGCTTTCAGAACGAGCTACCCCAATGTCACGTCGGAATTCGACGTTTGGATGCAATCTCACGTCAGAATTCGACGTTTGTCCATAAACGTCGAATTCTGACGTCTGCCGTGTGAGACCAGGCTGCAATCTCAGGGCGGACACTCTAACCGTGAGGCCACTGAGCTGTTAGCTGCTATATTACACCAGGACTGGGTTTAATTGGATCCGTGATACCTTCATGCTTCTCCTTCGCTGATTCAGCAAATGAGCGCGGAACGAGGTGTAAGACGATCGGAGATCTTTTCATAAACTTCATTGCAGGGTGTTGCATCCCACATGTAGTGCAGCCGAACTGATGATGATCTCCATGGCCCGTCTCCAAAGTTGACTGACATCCCTTTTCACACGCACTCAGCCACCCACCCATACATCCGACCCCCCACCACCCACCCACCCACACGTGCGCGCGCACACACACGCACACACACACACACACACACACACACACACACACACACACACACACACATCTCTCCCTCCTCTCTCTCCCAAAAATGTCACCTTACCTGCAATACTGAGATCGACTGGTCGGTCGTATTCGTAGGGAGGTTAAAACGTAAATGGTCTCCAAGACACTCGAGCCATATAAGATGTCGTGTTAGCTGTTTCCCGTTCTACATGCGACCTCAGCGCCGTCCACCGTCGTCTGTCTCCCAGCACATTGTTTGCTCGGCCAATACATTAGAGCCGACGCGCGTCACCTTGATCGACGAGCGTTTAGAATTTAAATACCCACTCAAACACCAATCTGTCACAGCTAAGGGGACACGGACAAGCACCTCACTGGCTGACCGGGACACGTGACCGCCACCGTTCACTGATATCGCCTCTGTTGTCCCCCCTCCCTCTTCTGATAACGGGGGAGACGGTAAAGGTTGGCACGGTCACTCAGGGTGAGAGAGAGGAGAGCCTAATCACTCCGGGCCTATTGTGGCTGCATGGTCGCAAAGTGCCGCAGATACGATGCTACAATGAGCAGTTTCTTAGATTACTCGGTGATGAGCGGCGACGGCGGGTCGTGCTCCATTAGGGCTTTCAACTCAGACCACGGAATTACAACTTTCCAGTCGTGCGCGGTCACCGTGAATAACTGCGGGGCAGATGACCGCTTCATGCCCAGCAGCAGGGCTTCCCCGGATGGCATCACTCACCAACCGGGATCCTACCAATCCCCTGCCGGGTCTCTGGGCATCACCTACGGGGCTCACCCGGCCTGCGGGTCGGGCTATGGGCCCCAGGGTTTCTGCACTACTTATAACCATTACGCATTAAGCCAGGAAGTGGATACGGCCACGGGGTTCCCACAGTGCGCCCCGTTAGTGTACTCCGGGAACATTTCCTCATCCATGGTTCCGCAGCATCGCCAAGGTTACGGGGGCACGCCCCTAGGTCAGCTCCAATACGCTCATGCCACATACGGCGGCGGGCACGAGCAGGCGAACCTGCCCTCCTTTGCCGGTTGCTCCAACCCCCTGTCGCCCCTCCACGCCGCCCACCTGGACGCGTGCTGCTCACCCCTTTCCGAAGGAGCCTCGTCCGCGCAGACGTTCGACTGGATGAAAGTCAAGAGGAATCCGCCAAAGACAGGTGAGCTTCATTCACCCTATTGGTTAAGGCGAGGCTTTGGATAGTGAACGGGTCCTTGGTCTGTCTCCAAGGGAAACTTCTATACCTGGAGAGGTGCATGGTTGCCATATGAGCATATACAGGTAGTTGGGTATATCTGCACATCGGACGATGTGGGTAAAGAAAATACCAGACATTCTACCCAAACACACCGTAAATCTGAAAGAATTTACTGCAGCAACCTGGCCTCCCATATTCTCTGTCCCCAAGTCCGCTTGAACAACCTGTTGAAATGATTAGAATTAGGTTTCTGATGGTACAATCTCAGTGTACAAATGCGTATGGGATTGTTGGCATTTCATTTGAGGTTCATGGTATTTGACTTGTCCAGAAAGTGGATAATCAAAGTGTCATCCTAAAGAGAGGATGGTTATTCACACTGCTCAAGGATAAACACCACAGGTCAAATCTAACATTGTTGTGTGCACCTGAGCATTGGAATCTAAAGTGATATAGATAACGTCTATGATAGCAATTAGCAATACGATGGGTAAGTGTTAATTTAGCCTGTCAAATTCTATGTTAATAGTTGTGGGTTGTTGATTTCGCCTAATTTGCCCACCGTATACTGTACTCCACGTGTATTTATCATGGCGCAATATACAGTAGGTACCATAGGCCTATTAGTGTGCCGATTCTTGTCTTTTTCTAATGATTAACACCTACAAAGCCATTGGATGTATGCACATTTTCATAACGCAACTGTCAACTTTCCATGTCTTCCTCTGTTCCGCAGGTAGGTCAGGAGA
>NC_137690.1:60022852-60042852 GCF_963989245.1 Nansenia antarctica | reverse complement strand
GTATGCCCTTAAGGAGAACATTGCTAGCATATCAGAGTCAGAGAGAGAGAGAGAGACAGAGAGAGAGGGAGGGAGGGAGAGAGAGAGAGAGAGAAAGACAGAGAGAGAGAGAGAGAGAGAGAGAGAGAGAGAGAGAGAGAGAGAGAGAGAGAGAGAGAGAGAGAGAGGGAGTACTGTGCAGGTAGTATGCACAAAATAGAACAGTTGTCACTTTGCCATTCTCCCTAACTGTAAGCACACACACACACTTACACTCCCACGCACACACACACACACACACACACACACACACACACACACACACACACACACACACACACACACACACACACACACACACACACACACCACACAACACACACATACACCTCGGGGGAAAACAAGGTTTCACCACCTGAGATTAAACGTCTCCATGTCAGCGCGTTCTGCGAGCGCCTGGCCTAACCTGAGGGGACACGGCAGTGAGTGTCGGAGCGTTTGAGCTCAACTGACACCGTTCTCTTCTACCTGAGAACTGTAGCGCTCAACCTGTCACTCTCTCTCATAAGAAGAGGAATGGCGCTCACATGGGTTTTGACAGCCGCGATGGAAACACAGTCTGCAAGGGATTAGGGACCAATTTGTGTGTTAACTGACACACACTACAGCTCTCATCCTCTTTGATGGTTTACTGTTGCTGTCAGAGGCGGTTTGGCTGCTGTGTACAAAGAAGAAGTTAGTGCATTGATCTGAAAGAGCAGAGACGTTGCTGTCATGACCGTGGTAATATTGTTGTCGAAAATAACGATTCAGGGAAATTCCCTGAAATACTCCGGTTGTGATAGCACTGGTGAAATGTACAACGTAGTCACTTAATGGCAATAATGACTATTGATACAGATGCATGGGTTGGTTGAACTTGTTCAAGATGTGTTCATTGTGGAACAAGAAGCAACGCAGTAGCAGACACAGCATTAGACATGGCTTTGTAGATCGTTATCTCCATCTGTAATACTCATGCTTGTGAATGCAGGGAAAGGTAGAAATGTTTCCGTGACAGATGACGTTTAGCGGGACTCTAAGCCTCTCGTTTGTACACCCCCAGAGCGCTTTAGAGTGTGAGAGCCTGAAAGACAGAGAATGAAACTATGCAGTGATAACCGGTCCCTGTCCCTTAAGGCAAAGAGACGTCTCGTTTTCGACACAGTGTTGCTATGAGCCTGGCAAGCGAAGCTAGGCTTAGATAAATCTCATTTGGAGTGCACATGTGGTGTAGCACACTAAGGCGCAGACCAAATCATCGTAAGGTCCCTGGTTCGATTCCAGCCATCGACATATCCTGCATGTCATCTCTCTCATCCATCTGTCCTACTCTACTGTCTCTATCCCAATAAAGCATAAATGCCCTAGACTGAAGACCCATCTCTTCAGGTTACATCTTAACTGCTCCTCCTGAGACATCTTCTGACCCTCACCACTACGTCTCCTAAAGACACCCGCTTTCCCCTCTACTGTGTCCCTAAGAACTTCTATTGCCCCCCTTGTACTGTTTCTTAGTTTCTCCAGTAATATAAAAAAATAAAAAAATAAAAATAAAAAAAACGTTTTAGTAGAAGGCGATAATAGGGAGAAGGTTTTTCCTTCTATCAGTGGCCCCGGGCCCGAGCTAGAGTACTCTTCCTGCAACGAATAGTGGACTGCTGATTCACATGCTTAGTATTCAAATGTATTGATTGTAAGTCGCTTTGGAATAAGGCGTCTGCTAAATGCCCAAAAAAATAAATGTAAATGTAAATGCCCTAAAAACGGCCTATATATATATATATATATATATATATATATATATATATATATGTTACGGTACATGTGGGAATACGGTACATGTGGGAAAACTAGGGTTAGGGTTAGGTACTAGGGTGCTAGGGTTAAGGTTAGGGGTAGGGTTAGGGGTAGGGTTAGGGTTAGGGTTAAGGTTAGGGTTAGGGTTAGACATGCCAGCATGTACCAAGTCGACGTAGCACCTAACCCTAACCCTAGTTTTCCCACATGTACCGTAACATATACACTGAAAAATATATAAACGCAACACTTTTGTTTTTGCTCCAATTCTTTTTTTGTTGTTGAAATCAAAGACTCAAAACTAAATTTCTCTCAAAATTCGTGTTCACAAATGTTATGTTCTAGATGTGCAGGTCCGATATGGGGAGAAAACCCAGAAATTGCAACTACCGGTATATGTAGTACAAGGAACAGGCCCCCCTCTATATGCCAGAGCCAGGTTTTGCAGCAAATTCATGAAGGCCACGTAGGGACAGTAAAAATGAAAATGCTGGCCCGTAGCCACTTCTGGTGGCCCGGAGTGGATGAACAACTAGAAACGATGACAAAGAACTGTACTGGGTGCTTAGAGAACCGCCACATGCCAGCACCAGTCCCTGTCCATCCATGGGAGTGGCCTACAGAGCCCTGGCAGAGAATACATGTGGATTATGTGGGACCTTTTGAGAAACACATGTTCTTGGTTATCGTTGATGCACACTCCAAATGGCCAGAGGTTTTTTGCACGGGAACTCAGATTTCAACCCAGACCATTGAGTGTTTGAGAACAACATTCGCTCGTTTTGGGCTTCCCCTTCAGTTAGTCAGTGACAACGCACAAACGTTTGCCAGTGAAGAATTTGCACAATTCATGGCGGTAAACGGGATCAAACACACAACCTCAGCTCCATTCCACCCAGCCACAAATGGGTTAGCAGAGAGGTTTGTACAGACCCTCAAACAGGGACTCAGAGCATCCAGACAGGATGGAGGAACGCTGCAGACTAGACTGGCTTGGTTCTTGTCAGCATACCGGAACACGCTACATGCCACCACAAGTGAAAGCCCAGCGGTCTTGATGTTTGGGCGCACTCTGCGCACACGCCTAGATCTCATGAAGCCAAACAGACGCGATGAAGTCTTGAACAAACAGGCAAAATGGCGGACGGGAGCGTCAAATCGCTACAGGACAGGAAGTCATGGTGAGAGACTATCGGCGGGGTGGGAAGTGGGCATGTGGGATAGTGCAAGCACAGACAGGCCCCCGAAGCTATGAAGTACAGGTGGGACCAAGCATGGTGTGGCGACGGCACATTGATCAGATGCATTCGACTGGAGAACAAACAGCACCGACAAAAACACCTGTACAGCCAACAATGGAGCAGGGACACTGCAGAACTACAGAGAAGGCAGACACAGCACAGCCGATGGGCATCCAAGAAGATACGGATGTAGGCGATGGAGATTCAGGGCATGAGACAAGGATAAGAGACGGTTCAGAGACTGTGGTACAGCCACCACAGGAGCCACCAGCGGCCTACAAGCGATATCCAGAGAGAGTACGCAACCCACCAGAAAGACTGGACTTATAAAGCCCTAAATAAAGAGGCCCTAGACTAGTTAGGTCAACCTAGTTATGTTAAAGAGAATGTGCAGAATGTATTGTGTTATTTGTCTAGATACAACTTAAATTGTAGAAGGGAGGAGTGTTATGTTCTAGGCTCCTTTAAGAGCCTACGTCATTGTGTGCGCCTGGTCGCACTCTTGTTGTTATACCGAGTTCTAACCACTAAAGCTGTAAACCAAACGTAGCACCTCTCTGTCTTTATTCTACAGTATATTATAGAAGCTAAGACACTACAACAAATGTGTTTAAATCTGTGTTAGTGAGCACTTCTCCTTTGCTGAGATAATCCATCCAAGTAAAGTTAGTGTGTCTGAGTCTCTCTCTCTGGGGGGGGGGGGGAGTTTTATACACAACTAGGTAAAAGGCTGGGGAGCCAACACAAACCTTCAAGTCTCACTTGATCTATGTTTGAGGGTATGGGTGTGCAATTGTGTCATAAGGTACTCTGTAAGGTTTGTGTGTGTGTGTGTCTGATCTAGGTTTTATATCCTGTACCTGTTTGAGTGTGTGTCTGATGCCTGTTGACCTCTTTAAACCCACTGTCTCACCTGCAGACAGCTGGACAGTCACCCTCCCCCACCCCTCCTCCCCTCCCCCCCCCTCCTCCCCCCCCTCCTCTCCCCCTCCTCCCCTCCTTCCCCCAGCACTCGTTATCATTTGAGGTCCGCAGGGACCTCTCTAATGACAGCGCTTGTCTATAGCATCGTCGTCAGAGGTTGTGTGTGTATGAGTTTATGTGTGTGTGTGTATGTGTATGTGTGTGTGTGTGTGTGTGTGTGTGTTATAATGACAGCGCTTGTCTATAACGCTGCGTCCTGGCAGGGATCATTCGGTCCCCCTCTCTCCCCGTCCGCTGTCCAGTGTCACCCGTGTCCAGCCGGACGATGATGTGATCTTTAGTCCCCTTCTCTCCGATCTATAGACTGGCATTTGGCTCCCGGAGCGTCCCTGCCCCCTGACGTGCATGCTAAAGCCCGCCACAGCCGATATCCGGATTGGGAGGTTAACGCCATCGCGCGCAATATTCAGACAGGCACTGTGAGACGCTGGCCGATACTGAAGTGGCAGTTAGCCGTTGAGGTTGGCGCTCTCGTGGGGATAAGGGCAAGGCTGTGCGGTTGCCTGTGTGCTGCACCTTTTTAACGGGACATGGAGAGGCAAAGAGTTTGACAGTCAGAGGTCAGAGGGTTAGACGTATGTGTGACAAAAGATATGTTTTAAATGTTTGGTTTTTTACGTTTCACTGATGTCAAACCGTAATGCGAGAGGAGTCCCGGGAGGCGGACGCAACCCATGAATTTGACCAGTGCCACTGATTCTATCGAAGAACGAGAAGAGCTGGTCGGTGCTTCAAATGGAGGTTAGGGATTTCAACCCGATGAAGGATTTTGAGTTCACACTGCTCACCTGTGAGAGGAAAACATATGTGTTGAAAACATATTCAGATTACTCCATGTTTTGGAGCATTTCGTGAAAGTAGGGTAGTGGCAGGGTGGAACAGGGAGGGACTTACCGACCGTCTCCAGTTTCTACTAACTATCAATCGAGAGATGAGAATCTGGGTTCTGAAATTTACATCATTATGGCTTTTTAGAGAGTTTGCTATCACACTAATATTAAACGTTTTGACAGAGTATTTTTTCCTTTTCTCTTGTAGGCGAAAGCCAGACACTGTACGTGTATGTGTTCAGTCATAGTGTACTGGTCGGCTAAATCTGTGTCCGGGACATTTGGACCGTTCATTTGTATGCAGGTGAGATTCTGTGATGTTATGCCTCTGTTGACAGATTAGCTCTTAGACACTTTAGACTAGAGTGTGTGTGCTCTTTAGTGTGCGTGTGCTCTTTTGTGTGTGTGCTCCTTAGTGTGTATGTAGCTCCTGGTCTCTCTGGTCCCGGGGGTCTGCTTATGTCCACTCCTGCATTGATGGAATCACACACTCATCTGCATACCTGACAACACAAGCTTTTGCTCTCCCCCTCTGTTCTCTCATTCCCCTCTTCTCTTCTCTGTCCTCTCCCTTCCTTGTAGTCCCCCTACTCTTCCCCCGTCTCTGCGCTGCCCCCGCCCTCACTCTCTGGGTCAATACTGTGTGTGTTGAGGATTCAGTTGCTCCACGGTTTTAGATAAACACCTTGTTAGCAGGATTAGCCCTGTTGTCCTAACAATGTAAACCTAGGATTAAGCCCACCTCTCAGGGGACACATGCATTTCTTATGTGTGTGTGTGTGTGTGTGTGTGTGTGTGTATGTGTATGTGTGTGTGCATACGTGTGTCCTTGTGTGTGTCTTTGTGTCTCTCTGTGTGTGTGTGTGTGTGTGAGTGTGTGTGTGTGTGTGTTTATGGGGGGTGGGGTGGGGGTCCTAACACTGTTAACTTGGAATAAAGCCTTGCTCCCAGGGGACACACATGCATGCCCTAAATGGCAGAGTGCTTAGGGTTAGTGAGGCATGTGTGTGAGAAAGGTGTCTCGGTATGTATGTGCACACAATACACAAAAGTGTTTCGTATGTTTGTAGATGTTTGTATGTGTCCGTGCTTTTCTTCGCAAAAAATCACTGTGTTAAACTCTACAACAAGGAATAGGACAGGACTTCACTGTGTTAAACTCTACAACAAGGAATAGGACAGGACTTCACTGTGTTAAACTCTACAACACGGAATAGGACAGGACTTCGGCCCTGGCTGCTGGAGGAGATGCGCCTGGTGGAGAGGCGGTGGGCGGGGGGGGCCAACGGGAGGGGTGGTGATGCGGGGTTGAAAGGTGAGAGGTCAGTCCCCCCCCCTTGGTTTCTCCTGCGCTCGGGAGGCAGTCACGACCCGGTCAGCAGAGGTTCAGGTGTCAGAGAGAGACAGTTGAGTGACGAGACCGAGACCAAGACCTCTCCTTTACCCCACTTGGACCTTTCATCCTTCCTTCCCTCCCTCCCTCCCTCACACCCAAACCCTTCGTTCCCTTCTCCCTCTCTCACCCACCCACCTATCGTCCTCTCCCTCACTTACCATTCCCCCCCCCCACCCTTCCCCCTCTCCATCCTCCTCTCCCTTCCCCCCGCTCATCCTCACCCCCCCAAACTAAACATTACCCCAGCATTTCACTCAGCGTACTGGCTGACTGGGGCAGCTCTCAGGGGCCGAATGTCTCCAGTCTGCCTTCACACACACACTCACACAGAACACTGGGATATATACACACTCACACAGCTCCCCTCGATGCTCTCATACACACGCTGGAATACACACACTCACACAACTGTCCTCAATGCTCTCATACACCCGCTAGAATACACACACTCACACAACTCTCCTCAGTGCTCTCATACACACACTGGAATACACACACTCACACATACGTAGCTCACTCCCCTCATAACTCACACATTCACACACAACTTGCAGTTTGTTCCTCTGAGGATACACCCACAAACTAAAGGCTATATGCTGGCATTGTGCGTTGTGTGTATATGACAGTGCCAGATGGAGCATTATGACATAATCACAAGTCATGGTAGTCCATATGATAGGTTCACAGAGGTTGATCAGGTCATAAAGTGACAGTGTCACTTTGGTTAACTCTGGTTGATGGTGTAATCATATGTTGTGAATGCGGTTGATGTCATAATCTTTGATTATCTTTTTTTTTAAGTAATTTTTTCTGAGTGGGGCAGTCCCACTCATATTTTTCTTTTTATTGTGATAGAGATAGTAGAGACATGACAGGAAGTATGGGTGAGAGAGAGAGAGAAGGGATGACATGCAGGATATGTCCGCGGCCGGAATCGAATCGGGAACCCTGCGGTTACATGGTCAACGCTTAGTCCGCTACGCCAACCTAAGCGCCCCTGTCTTTGATTATCTTTAATCTTAATTTTTGATCTATTGATAGGCTGACCACGGTGATCAGGACATAAAGGTGAGGCGTCAAAAGGTTAACCATGACTGACAACAAGTCATAATCACTTGACCATAGTTCATTATGTCACAGTTCGACCAATTCTGCTAGTTCGAATCATTTAGTTGACTATACATGATACTGCTTATTATAAAGAGTACAATACAATACACAAAACAATGTCAGCACTATCCAAACCATCTGTTGCCATTACAGCACAGAGAAAACAATCATTAACGACAAAATGCAACAATACTGCGTACTACAATTGGCTATGAGTTGTATTTGAGTGGTTGTGTGATGGTCTTTATGGATCACTTGTCCATTTGAGTGATTGCATGCGTCCTCTGCGGTGAACCAGGCATCTGAATCTGAAATATCAAGTATATCATAATGATTTGTGTCTTAAGTTACAATCATTGTTTCGTGGACTAATCCCTTGACACGCTGTCATGTTTCAGTTTCTGTGTACATACCAGATTTAACGAGTCAATCGGAACCCTGCTTGCGGTGATAGTTTACATGCAGCATTGCAATGAAGAGCTACACTCTTATTTGCACATCACTGTTCACTATCTATCTCACACTCACATCCTGTTCAATCAATCATGTTGACTGCATGGCTGTCTTACTAGGGAGAGGCTCTCTCTCTCTCTCTCTCTCTCACACACACACACACACACACACACACACACACGCACACACACACACACACACACACACACACACACACACACACACACACACACACACACACACACACACACACACAGGCAGGTGTACCCTCAAGTGATAATGCATTTCATTTAACATGTCCTGTAGAATCAAAGCCTGTCAGACAGAGAGAGAGAGAGAGAGAGAGAGAGAGAGCGTTCTCAGCCTCTTTCAGAGATTCTGTAAGTTTGTTTTGTCAGCTGCATCTAAGATTAAACTTCTGTCGAATTCCTTACCACTAACATTGCAAGTGTTTGTTCTTTTGATGTGTTCACTGTGCCCTGAAGCAGTTCTAAGACACAGGCACAAACACAGACACACACAAGCGTGTGATGAGTGCTCAAGGAAATTCTCTTACTGTGTCATTTCTTTTATAATAACCCGCCCAAGTCTGCACCTGCACATTATACAACTATTCCAAATATTGCGGGCACAAAAACATCTTCTTCAGCAAAGCAAACAGGACATTTAGGGAGATGACACTGTTAAACTAAATAATGGGAGGATTCATTTATTTTTCTGCATAAACCAATAGTTTTTCCTGAGGCACATCAGTCCTTTAAAGGTTAAAGGGAAGATATTCTAATCAGGGCCTCTTTATACAACAGCAGCTCAATAAGGTCAACTGGTGTCACAACATTCAGAAAAGAGGAGGGGGGGGGGGGGGTCACTTTCCAGTCCCTCTCTCTATGCATAAAACACACACTCATGTCTCTTGGCACACAGACACATTCACACACACACACACACACACACACACACACACACACACACATTCTTGCTACACACGCACACTCACACACAACCACACACACACACATTTGGCCCACACACACGTACACGCACAGTGTCTGACTGGGTGATCCGTGGACTGATCGGGTGTATTGATTATTGGGCCTGGGGAGGCTCGTGGAGCGGCAGTAGTAATTAGGGCTTTTTGGTGTGGATTAGCTGAGAGAAAAGGTCACCCACTCAACATCACTGGCAGGACAGAGAGAACGGGAGGGGAGGGAGGGGGCGGTGGAGGGACTGGGCTGTTGGTCCCAAACTGGAATGACACACAAACACAAACACACACACACACACGCACACACACACACACACACACACACACACACACACACACATACACACTTGTTGATACACAAATGCATACTTGCAAACTCACACAAACCCATACTATAATGGTAGTTATAGAAAAGGTAGAGAAAAGGTCAACATCACTGGCAGGACAGAGAGAATGGGAGGGGAATGAGGGGGCGCTGAAGGGACTGGGCTGTTGGTACCAAACTGGAATGACACACAAACACAAACACACACACACTCTCACACACACACACACACACACACACACACACACACACACACGTACACACTTGTTCATACACAAATGCATACTTGCAAACTCACACAAACCCACCCATACTATAATGGTAGTTATAGCCCCCCCCCACCCCGCCTCTCTCTCTGTCTCGTCCTGCAGGATGAGTTCACACCAGAGTGTATGCCAGAGTGTTTCTGAGAGGGTCGTGACCCACCAAGGTTGTGACCTGGACAAATATCTCTGAGGGTGCTGCAGCAGGAAGTGGAATGTTCCATTGTTGTTTTTTGTTGTTGTTGTTTAGTTTTTTTTTTTTTACCATTTTCTTTCATACCACCTTTTCCCTGTTCACTAGTATGCAGAGGAAAAAGTTAACTTGACTAACTAATCTTACCTACCATTTTTTATTTGGAACTTGGGTAAGTTCAGAATGTGTGCTTTGTAGTGGGTTCTATTTCTATGTCTTATTTGTCAATGAGATTGTTTTTATGATGCCATGGATCACAATCCATGAACCATCCATTGTATAAAGGTCATTCAGTGTGCATGGTTGACATTATTCCAACCAACTCATACTAGATGAAAGCACAGGTGGGTATACCTGCTGGGCATTGCTGCCTGTCGCACCTCCGACGGTGCCAGTGGGCTGACTGCAGGGTCGTCAGCCGGGAGCCACCCTTCACTGATGTTTCGCTCCTTTAATCCCGGAACATCTCAAGGTGGTGGAGCAGTGACAGGGACGTCTCCCTGCCACTCCCTGCAGCCAGCCCTAGGATCCTCCTTTCCCCCACGCCTTGTCCTTTCTTCTGAGCCAGAGCCAGAAGCTCCCTTGTTCAGCCTCCTCCGCCAGGTCTTTGAGCGCCTTTCTCAGCTTGGATCCTGTGATCCCCAGCGACCTCAGGAGCCGCTGTGTAGATGTTCCTGTATAGCCTCTGCACCCAACTTCCACAGGATAGGTGACTGCCCTCCACCCTGCTTGCGAGCACGCAGCTGCCAAGTCTGTGTACTTTTCCTTCTTTCTCTCGAAGGCAGCCTCCATCCCCTCTTCCCATGGAACGGTCAGCTCCACCATGATGACTGTCCTCATCGGGGTAGACCAGAGTACGACATCTGGCCGAAGGGAGGTTGATGTGATCTCGTGTGGGAACTTCAGCTGTCGATCGAGGTCAGCTCTCATGTTCCACTCTCCTCCAGGAGACAGGAGGGACCACTGCTTCGTGCTGCTGCCCTGACTTTCTCCCCCTTGCCGGACAAACTGGATCCGCTGCTGTGATGTGACTGGGCTGCTCTTGTTTGATTCCAGTCTGCGTGCTTCCAGAATTTCTGCAAGTTTGCGCAGCACCCGGTCGTGCCGCCATCTGTACCGACCCTGCGTCAGTCCCGCCTTGCATCCAGAGAGGATGTGTCGCAAGTTTGGGTTGTTGGCGTTGCAGAGTTGGCAGGTCTCCTCTGTGCCGTACCAGAGGTGCAGGTTCCGGGAACTGGGAAGGGTGTCGTAGGTGGCCCTGATCGAGAAGCTCAGCCTTGCTTGGGGCAGCCTCCACATATCCTTCCATGTGATGGCTCTGTTGATCACAGCCTCCCACGTTGTCCACCTTCCTTGCTGTTGTTGGCCCACGGCTCTGATTTTGTAGCACTCCTCTTCGATCTTTACGACTTCGGAGATAACTAGATCTTTCCTTTCCTTCCTCGTTGCCTTGGACCACATCTTGGGTGCTGATCCCCATCCAAAACCAGTCCTGCCTGGCTGCAGCACCCCGACGATCTCCTGGTGTTTCAAGCGATTGATGGCCTGGTCAACTGCCTGCGTGGCATCCCACTTGCGTCCTGTGCGAACCTGGGCCTTGCTGTGTTGGACAAACGGGTCGGGTGAGTCTCTCAGCTCGAACACGAGTCTCACTTTCTCCTGTTTATAGCCCAGGCTGATGGATTTCAGTGGGAGCTTCAGTGTGGTTCTTCCAAACAGCGCTGTATTAGTGAGGCAGCGGGGAAGGCCCAGCCACTTGCGGATGTAGTTGTTGGCTTTTGCGTCCAACTTCAGCACTGTTGTTAAAGTGATGTCACACAACTTCAGGGGCCACATGAGACGTTGGTATAAGGTGAACTGGTAACACCACACCTTGAATTTCCCTGGCAGGAGGCTTTGGTCGATCTTCTTCAGGCCGTCCAAGAGCTGGGAAGTGACAGAAGAAGCCATGTGCTTGTCAGAAAGGTCAGCCGTGTAAAGCCTTCCGAGGCTTCGCACAGGATGGTCCACTAGCAGCGGGATCTTCTCGCCATCCACTGAGAAAGAGATGTTGTCATTCCGGACTCCTTTCCTGATTGAGAGACTGCGGGACTTAGTTGGTTTTATCCTCATCCGGGCCCATGTTAGGAGCTCCTCAAACCTCTTCAGAAGTCTCGCTGTGCACGCTGCTGTCTGAAGGAGTGTGGTGACATCATCCATATAGCTCCGTAGGGCTGGGAGTCGCAGACCTGACTGGGATCTGATTCCTCGGACCATCTGTCTTCCGCCGATTAGGATGATCTCAAACGCTGCTGTGAAAAGGATGGGGGAGATCGAACAACCCATCGCTATCCCTTTCTCCAGCCGGTGCCAACACGTTGAGAACTCCTGGGTTGTGTAGCATACATGGAAGTTGTTAAAGTAGGTTGCTAGTAGGCTCTGGATGCACGGTGGTATGTGGAAGAATTTGAGGGCAAAGTGGATGAGCTGGTGGGGAACAGACCCATATGCATTTGCAAGGTCCAGCCAAACGACGTGCAGGTCTGATTTGCTCCGCTTCGCTGTCTGGATCTGTTCCCAGATCATAGCCGAGTGCTCCACGCAGCCAGGAAATCCTGGGACGCCTGCCTTCTGACAGCTGGTGTCGATGTAATTGTTTGCCAGGAGGTAGCTGGTCATGCGCTTTGCCATCACTGAGAAGAAGATCTTCCCCTCCACATTCAATAAGGCTATGCCTCTGAATTGGCTGATGTTATGGGAGTCTTTCTCTTTCGGGATGAAGGTAGTGACTGCTCTGCTCCATGCTGAAGGGATGGATTCTGTTTTCCAGGCAATGCCCATTAGTCTCCACAAAAGCTTCAGGGTCATTGGGCAGTTCTTGTATACCCTATAGGAGACGCCATTTGGTCCGGGTGCAGATGCAGCTCTCGCATGCTCCACCGCCTGCTTAACTTCAGACCATCTGGGGGGAGTGGTGTCAAACTGAGAAGAGGGCTCGGGTGGGAGCGGTACGTGCCCTGGGGAACCAAGGGGACTCTCCTTTTGGCTGTCACTGAGCTGGTCCTTGATGTGTTCCTCCAGCTCCTGCTCGGTGGTCTGCAGCTTCCCCGATTTCGTCTCCTCAAGCAAACCCCGGGCGTACTTGAACGGGTCCCGGAAGAAGTTCGTCCTTGCCTTTTCCTTGTTGCTTCTACGTTTCCTGATCCTTTCAGCTCGCCTCAGGTGGGTGAGTCTGGTTCTGATCTGACTCCAGAGGTTCTGCAAGCCCTCCTTCTCCTCTTCCTCAGCTCTCCTCCATGCCTTCCGCAAACGTCGCCGCTCCTTTACCAGCTGGAGGATTTCTCTCTCCCGTCTCCCGCTCTGCCTAGGAACGGTCCTCCTCTGAGGCATCTCTCCAAATCTTCCCTTGCCTTCCTCATAGATGATATGGCCGAAGATGTTCAGCTTGGACGTTGTGCTGCCTCTTAGACTGTTCTGGAGGGTGGTATGTAAGCTTTCGTCGAAGCTTCTCCATGAATCCTTGTCGCTGGCCTTTGGCCACTTGATCTTGGGTTTCCGGTCTGGCTTCTCTGGGGTTTCCTTGGTGGATTCTCTACCTGGCGTTCTGCTCTGATGCTCCTGTTGTGGGTCGTGCAGATGTGGTTGCAAATCCTGCTGGGGAGGCTGTTCTTGCTCTCTCTCACCGGATGCAATGGTGGGATCAGTAGCACTGTGGTGCTCAACCTGGCTCTGATTCCTCCTTGTCTGACCTGCTGGCGCAGTGCAAGTTTGCATCTGATAGCTGCCGCCGCATTTTGTCCTCCCCTGGTGGATCCGCAGGCCCAAGTAGGTTGTTACTTTGGACCACCCACAGCTGCATTCTCTCAGGATCCTTTGATCGTTAGTCGTTGCCGTTCCAGTCGTTACCGTGTTATCTGTCCTGATTGGTCCATCTTCCATCCCGCCTCTCGGTGGACCGCCGGGTTGTTTTTTCCTTATTTTGCTTGTAGTTAGTTTGGGGAGTCCCTGTAGCAAGGCTACAAGGACGTGTTTAAAGGGTAACTAGCCCCGCCACCCCCGGTGCAGTCTTTCCTGCCGCCAGCCAGACTTCCCTGGCAGCCCACCAGTCTTTCCTGGATGCCAACTGCTCTTTTCTCAGTAGTCACTGGCAAGCCAGATTAAATAGATGAAAGCACAGGTGGGTATACCTGCTGGGCATTGCTGCCTGTCGCACCTCCGACGGTGCCAGTGGGCTGACTGCAGGGTCGTCAGCCGGGAGCCACCCTTCACTGATGTTTCGCTCCTTTAATCCCGGAACATCTCAAGGTGGTGGAGCAGTGACAGGGACGTCTCCCTGCCACTCCCTGCAGCCAGCCCTAGGATCCTCCTTTCCCCCACGCCTTGTCCTTATAACTATACAACTCATAATATAATATATCATAATATATTTATTATTATTTCTATTCACTTTCTTGTCTCATTCATTGTCACATTATTGTCTCATCAATAATCATTGATAAATCACAACTAAAAGCATCTTTCATTACTTGACTGTGACACAGCAGTGTTTTCCCACAATCAGGTCAGACCACTCTGAGGTGGTGAGCTCAGTTTTTGTGCAAAGCTGCAGCACTCCTAGTGGTGAAACGATGGAAGTGTCATAGAATTTATCCTCGCAATATCACCAGACAGAAAGAGACCTAGGGGGATTATGAATATCTTCAGCGTGTGTGTGTGTGTGTGTGTGTGTGTGTGTGTGTCTGTGTGCGTGTGTGTGTATACGTGTCTGTGTATGTGTGTGTTTGTGTGTGTCTGTGTGTGTGTGTGTGTGTGTGTGTGTGTGTGAGAGAGAGAGAGAAAGTTGGCACTCACTGTATGTGGGCTCAAGATAATTGTGGTTATGTGCGTGTGGCATCGCGTGTTTGACCTCTCCATGGTGTGTGTATTGTTGTACCATCTGTAAATGTACAATACACACAGCATGGTACATGTAGATGTACCATCTGTAAATATCACTGGAGATGCCGATGAACACAGACACACAAGAAGTGTAATGGTCTAGTGCCTGTGGACACAACTCAAAGGAGAGAGAGCAGGAAACCACACAAGTAGGGGCCAAACAAACAGAGAATCTGATCCAAACCCCTGTCCAGCCAACCATTAGACACTGATCCAAGATCAGTTTAGCTTTTTTCCCCTTAATGTTTATGGTTAGGATTCTAAATAGTGAAAATACCACCACTCATCCGTGATCAGACTTGGCTGAGGTGCTGGAACTGAAGAGTATCAATAGAGTGCAAAATAACAGTATCCGCACGCTCATACAGTGTGCAAAAAAACTTAGTTTAATTTAATGCGAGCTTTCGGTCATAGACCTTCGTCAAGCATAAAGCGGACCCACACACGGTTAGGATGGTAACCACAGATGGTTAGGATTCTAAAAAGGTAAGCTGATCCTAGGTGTCTAAGAGCAACTCATGCCAAAAGGCCTAAATGCTCTGCTAGAAACCCTCCTCCCCCTCCAGGGAGAACCACACAGATAAACAATCCTCTGTGTTTGGACCGCGAATGCAAGTGGCTGGGAAAAGATACCTGAAAATATGACTTCTGTTATTGTTAAACATTTATAGCAGGGTTGAGACAGTCACGTTGACTTGACACCTAGAGAATTAAAAAGGGGGCTTAAAGGATCTATTGTCCTTGGACTCTTTTAATCCTAATCAACAGCCAATTTCTTTCAGCCTCTTGTAAAATTACCCTTATATAGGTATCGTCCAAAACTCTCTATTATGCGTGAACCAGAAAACACAATTGGAAATGCATACTATTGGGTATAGGTACACAATGTAATTAGGAGACAGGGCTGGTTTCACAGACAAGGCTTAAGCCTAGTCCTGGACTAAATCACACTTTCAATGTAAAATCTCCATTGAAGATGCTTTTTAGTCCAGGATTAGGCTTAAGCCTTGTCTGTGAAACTGGCCCTGTGTTATTGAAACATATTTTCAGTTTCAAATTATAACCGGAACACGGTTATATATTTTGATATCAGAATTTGGTATTCTTTATATGTTATTTTATATTCCAGTAATTATATTTTTGCAGTCATAGTAGTATGTTGGTATGATTTTGTTGAGATTTTGTTGTCATTGCGTTGATTATACACAGCTATGGTTGCTTCACGTAAATAGTTCTGTTAAGAATTTGTTGCTATAGTTTCCATGCTTATATAAGGATAACCTATCCTATACCGCCAGGCGAGACACAGGATAGACACAATCAGTGTAGTCTATCCGGACTCCGCATGGATCCTGCCCTATAGAGTTCATGAGGGGGTCAAAAGTGTCACCATATACATCACAGCTGTAGCAGAACGGCACACATGGTTGCCATGGTGATCTGCCATTTTTTTTTGCTGTGCTTAACCAAACAGTGGTGGGTGTTGAGACACAAGAGGAAAAGACAAAAACATTGTGTGTGTGTGTGTGTGTGTGTGTGTGTTTATTTGTAAGACATGTGTGTGTGTGTGTGTGTGTGTGTGTGTGTGTGTTTCTCTCTCCCTGACAAAAAAGGTGAGCTATATGTGTGCATTCCCTGTTTGGTCTCTGTATCTGTGGTTTCAGCTGTACTCAGCTTTGCACCAGGAAAAGAGAAGGCGACGGTCTGTTCCATTTAAGCAAGATCAATCTATGCTAGTTCGCCTCTGCTGTTGCATCTCAGATCATAACTCTCCTGACTAAATATCCATGGTTGAAATCCTTCATCACCAGAAACAAAGACGCCCTGCCTTTCCTACATCTTCCATGGAAAAAGCCTGTTTCCCTGGTAACCAAACTGGCTCTCTTTGTCATGGAATGGAAGAGAAGGGAGGGGTTAGGGGCACAACATCTAACGTTGACCTCCACCTGACCTCTAGGTGAGCTTTTTGATTGGTTTCCTTTTCGACTCGACCGGCTGTTCTGATCTGGTCCGAGTCCAGAACAAAGACGAGTCATAAAATACACATTTTAGAACGTCACAGTCCTGAGGTAGAACATTTACTATTCGCAGATAACAATCTTGAGAACCCTTTAAAAGGACAGTAAACATCGCACACAGCCAGTGCACAAACACAGGTTTTTGTGGTAAATGTGACACCACTATGCAAGATATGTCTTGACGTAGATATTTATTTAGATTCAAGACTAACGTTCATTTCCACAAATGCTCACTTGGAGCATACAGCTTCACCTCTACTCCCCCAAGTGGTGTTTAGAGAAAAATGTCAGAGGAAGGAGAGAGGGGGGTAGGAAGGTCATGGAGGAAGAGTAATCTTGTTCCAAGACACATCCGCTCAATGGACTGCGTCAAACTTGGCCTTCGTTTATCCAATACAAAGATTGGGGAAAACTTCGGACAAATAGCCTTTGGCTTTAACTTGCATCAATCATCTCACATCACTCCCCCCTCCCCCCAGTGCTTGCACACTACACGTTTCTGATCGAGAGCCACACCTCACAGTAGTGTGACTCACTAAAATCAAATTAATGCCCAAAATCTTACAAAGGCCTGTGTGCAATAGCCTGGGGACGAGATTAGTGGGAGAGTTAAAGTACAGGTAGATGGATAGAGTTTAAGGAAGAGGAGAGACATAGGGAGAGAGAGAGAGAGAGAGATGTGTGTTCAACTCTATCGCTATATTGAGATTCCCAACAGAGAGGCTAATGGTACCGATGATGCTAATCTAATGCTCCTTTGATGGGTTTTGGTGACATATGGAACACAGATTGGAGACTGCAGCCCCTATTGCCTCCCTCAGGTCAAATCTTGCAATGCAGTATTAAGAGTTCTTAATAGCCGATACTACAATAATGGCCAGACTATAAACCAGACTTAGGACCTTAGAGATGGTTCTGTGTTTTATGGGCAGCCACAGCAAGAGGGATGGGAAGGCAGAGATCCTCCAGTGTCTTTGTAAAATGTAGTGTTTTTACTAGCCCTCTTATGACTTGAAGAAATTAGATGTCCATCTAACATCATAAATAATATTTGCGTCTGTCTAGTGAATAATACAAAGTTAACAAAACACCCCATACTCATCGCCAAGACCGATTGTCACCTCTATGTCACACTCACTCATTCTCATTCATTCGTTCTCTCTCCTTCACTGCATGCAGCCTCCTATATTACACCACAGTTCCCTAACCAGCACCATAAAGGGGGAATCAACTGCCATTTTATTTCAATTTGCTCCTATCAGAGGTATGCCTTTATCCCCCAGCGTGGTTACTCTGTCCAGATCACAGCTGTCGTCTTGCTGTCATTTCTCGTTGATTCTTATTTATGATATCACAGTGGTATTGTGTTTGTGGACTCTCTGTGTTGTGTCTGGTGCTGTTGTGGTTCACAGTAGTTTATTCTGAACAGATCCTGTCATGTGCAGAGATACAATCTGATTTAGTCAAGAAGATGATGGTGAATAAAAAGTATTCTTTCCAAAGGTAGGAGTGTGTATGTGTGTGTATGTGTGTGTGTGTATGTGTGTGTGCGTCTGTGTGCGTGTGTGTGTGTGTGTTCAATTTAATACATTGATTTTCATTTTCATTTACTGCTTTGAACAGCATCGGCCTTTGAATTACTCTTATCTACAGTAAAACAATTGTATCTCTCTTTTTGTCTTTCCGTCTAATCTCATCCTCCTTTTGCTCCGCAGCATTCTTTCACTTTCTGTCTATCTGCTTTAATTTCTCTGTCTATTTATCTCCCTCTCTTCTTGCCAGTGATATCAGGAGAGGGTGACACTGCCTCCTTTGGCTGGATGGGGTAAATGTGGCAAGTGGTTCAGACAGACATGTATGTAAATATATTATTTAAGACTCTGGAGGAGGAGAGACCACCTTGTGTGTGTGTGTGTGTGTGTGTGCGCGCGTGTGTGTGTGTGTGTGTGTGTGCGCGTGTGTGTGTGTGCGTGTGTGTCCATGTTCCATGCGGCTGTGAAGGATGAAGAGGAGGTCATATCCCGGTCACTCGTTCAGACTCCTGCATGATGGATGAAGGAGAGAGGAGTCTAAAAGGGTAGAGTTTCTGGAGAAACTTTGTAGCATTTTCTTTTTCTTTGTTGCAAGTGGGATAGTTTGAAATAAATAGAATAGATTACAAAAAGGGCATTTGAATATAATTGAAATCAAGACTAGGAAGACAAGCAACCAAATGAAATATAAAAAAAACACGCATGGTTAAGCCTGGGAGTACAATGTTAATGTTGATGTTTTAAGAGGCCCTCATACTAGAGAAAATAAAACGTTAATATGAGCATCCAGTGTTGTTTTCTCTCCTTGTCCCATTTCGTTTAGACTGAGATAATGTAAGCTGGAAGCTGTTTTGTTTGGTTTGGACTCCAAACCAAAAGGTCAAAGACATCTGACTCAACCAGGAAGTGTCATTATACTGTATAGTAGACAGGAAGTACATGTATTAGAAAGAACATAACTCAGACGGTACTGAGAGCCAAGGGATTCACAGCTTTGATTGTCAGTGTCTTGAATGTGTGTAATGTGAGTTTGTGTGTGTGTTTGTGTGTCTGTTTGTGTGTGTGTGTGTGTGTGTGTATGTGTGTGTGTGTGTGTGTGTGTGTGTGTGTGTGTGTGTGTGTGTGTGTGTGTGTGTATGTGTGTGTTTAGGCTGGGCTTTACCACAAATTGGTGTAAGATTTGTTAATCAAAAACCTCTTAGTGTGAAAGGAGGAATTATGCTGCTAGATTTATTTTAGTACAATCTCAGGTATTGGGATAAAGCTGTGTACTGTATAACCACTGGACATTATGAGTTATACATGTCTGCATGTAACATGGATGTGTTTGTATTGATGTAAGAGTAGGTGTGTGTTTATGTCTTTCTGTGTGTATCAGTGTGTATTAGATAAGTGTGGTCAGGCAGAGGTGCATTGTGGGATCAATGTCCACGCCTCGTCCTAAATTATTCATCCTGTCAGGCAGCCTGTCGGCCATCGCCGTGGAAACAGCTGACCAAGAGCTTTGCCCTTTTCCCCATGGACACACCTCTCTATCCCCTCCTCACCCCTCCTCACCCCTCACTTCCTCTTCGCCTTTCCCACTATCTCTCTTTCAGTCTTTCCCTCTCTCACTCTCTCTTTCTCTCTCGCTCTTTCCGTGTCTGTCTCCTTCTCTCTCCCGCTCACATTTCTCAGTCTATCTTCCTCATTAGTTCATCTCTAAATCCCCCCTACTCTTACTCTGACTCCATTCCTCACTTAAAACAGACCACAATCTCTCCTTCTCGTCTTTTCCCCTCCCAGACTGTACTGTGTTGCTGACTGTGATTATATGTGTAGGGGATGTCGGATGTTTATGTTTGTGTCTTTGAAGTTTGCCCCAGTGGCCTCTTTCTACAGCCACAATCCCTGTGCAGAGGTTATTGTGTGTGTGTGTGTGTGTGAGTGTGTGTG
>NC_137690.1:60010352-60012852 GCF_963989245.1 Nansenia antarctica | reverse complement strand
CGTGTGTGTCCATGTGTGTGTGTGTGTGACACATTATAATAAAGTAACTCTGCCGTTGTGAAACCCATGTCCCCCTCCTTCCCTGACTTTTCCTAAATGTCCTAAATGTAAAAATGATAGCGTTGTTACAATTTCAAAATCACACCTTTTTTAATGTCCTGAGACATGATTAAGAGTTAAATGGTCCATTTGTGCTAGTCTTACACTCATCATGGTGATTCGAAACTGACCTTACAGTTATGGCTTAACCATTTCATCCGTAATGGGTCACACACATAGACACAAAGACAAAACAGTTATTTGCATGATCAATTGTGCAATTACATGTGTATAAGCCTGCACACTCCTTCATAACACCCATAGGTCGAAATGTAGGCTTTTTTATTTTATTTTATTCTCTACTCAAGCCAGACATTTGGAAACACATGTGCAGAACTCCATTTCTTGTTATAAGCCAGGAGACATCACATTTCAACCATTTAGCAGACGCTTATCTAAAGCGACTTCAATTAGAGATTACAGGGACAGTCTCCCTGGAGTAATTTAGGGCTAAGTGAATTACTCAAGGGCACACTAATGGTGGTGTTCCCAGGTGAGATTTGAACTCATGACCTTCACCAGTCTAACTTACGATCCACTACGCCACCACTACCCCCAACATCAGACAACATCACTGTTGTTGAGCAAATGTTTCCAACAAAAGCTTACGCCAAAACACAATATGTCAGCCAATATGTCAGCTATTTAAAATATATATATATATTATTTTGTTTGCATGGTACTGATGTAATTCAAAGATTACACTGTTACACTAACGTCAACAAATGGGTAATGAGAACCTAGGGCTTGTGTTCATGTCAGTTAATTTAGGCGAGGGTTCATGTAATACTTGGGGCCGGTTTCAGAGACAAGGCTTAAGCCTAGTCCTGGACTAAATCACACTTTCAATGTAAAATCTCCATTGAAGATGTTTTTTAATCTAGGACTAGGCTTAAGCCTTGTCTGTGAAACCGGCCCTTGGTGTCTGTAATGTTGCACTGTAACAGTTGCATCGCAAACAACATTGAGTCTATATTCCTGAGGTGATACTGTTAACAATCAACACAAAACAATTTGTGTTTGTTTTAAAGCACAGTATTGTTACATTAAACCAAGATCCTCAAGTTGATTTGTGAATGTTTTCTTAAAGGAGCCATGTCCATCCAATGCTGTTTTGGTTGAGCAATGCTGAAAATGCATCCTTCCCATTGAAAACAACAGGCAAACGGCCCTGGCACATTGGAAAAGTGTATGGTCCCATTTTGCCTATCTTGACTTTTATTCCTCTACTGTGAGACTGCATTAAATTCAACAAAGAAAAATCTGAATCAGACCATGTTTAAATTTAGTCTCTGATGTCACACTTTGGCTCCTTTCTTTATGGAATGACCCATATACTGTAGAGTGTGGACACATTGTGCCGATGGGAGTTTCGAGCTGCAGGTGTGTGTGTGTGTGTGTGTGTGTGTGTGTGTGTGTGTGTGTGTGTGTGTTAGTGTGTTTGGGTGGGTGTGTGGGTATGTGTGTGGTGCATTGGGCATCCATCAGTATGTCGTTAAGCAGTGGGTAGTGTGGATATTCAATGTCTCTCACTTTGGGGCTGTCGCTGATCAATGCTCATGAACATTTAATGTCATAATCAGCCATCGATTCAGACAATTATGCATCAGCAACAACATCAGAATGAACAAACACCCCCCCCCCCCCACACACACACACACATTTACACTCACACTCACACACCCACACACACTCATACACACACGCAGCAGATTAAATGGATTTTAATGGACGGGAAGGCTCAGATCGACGATGCATACCCTGGCGCCTCTCCTGAGCTGTTGATGTCGTTTTAGAAAATGGGGGATTTTTAGCATAAAAACCACCACAATCATTGAGGACAAACATTTATGGCAATCTAAGCAGAATAGCAATTTTATAAATAATAAAAAAAGATATTTGGCTTTTCATAAGAGCTTTGTGATTCACCCTGCATACACTGACTGCACGTCACTGACAGTACATACAAATATCTATTCCAACACGCCATTATACACTTGCAAATCTTCAAAGCCCTCTTCTTATCTGTAGAGGGAGAGCGTGAGAGAGAGAGAGAGAGAGAGAGAGAGAGAGAGAGAGAGAGAGAGAGAGAGAGAGAGAGAGAGAGAGAGAGAGAGAGAGAGAGAGAGAGAGAGAGGGGTAGAGGTATTATCAGGGGAGGGCTTTACAAAGTAAGCCAATTTATACAAGGTATCCTGCCCTGAATTAGCGGCTAATGACTCTATTAGCTTTCATTTTTGCACAGAGGAAATTCGGCAGCATAAATTAGCTCCCGATCATCGGCAAAGTGTCACGGCCAAAGGGCAGTTTATAAATACAACAGCCAGGCCCTGTCAGCCGGGCCGCGTGCCGATATAGACGTCTCCACAGACTTTGTCGTTGAGAGCAACAGACTTGTGCC
>NC_137690.1:60002852-60005352 GCF_963989245.1 Nansenia antarctica | reverse complement strand
ATGAGCCGCGCATCACCCGCCATCACAGCCTGCGCGGTGAACTCTTCACCCGGGCGACGCGACGCAACAACTCGCGCAGCGATACAAAGCAAGCAAGCGCGTTCACTCAAGCGCGCTCATGGTTTTAGCAACTCATACGGTTTCTTTTGTCATTCAAGTCTGCCACCTAGCGGTCAAATAAACGAATGACTGTAGGAATTACACAGATGACGTTGGGACCATCACACTCAGAGAGAACTGTGTTCATCGGGGTACATGGGAGGTTGTATTTTATACGGAGAAAAAAAGTATCCATGACATTTCTGCGTGTGCTCTGCATGCTGAACAGTTATGGATACGTACATAAGTATTCATGTTATCCCAATACATGAGCACACACACACACACACACACACACACACACACACACACACACACACACACGTGTGTATGTGTGTGTATGTGTATGTGTATGTGTGTATGTGCGTGTGCGTGTGCGTGTGCGTGTGCGTGTGCGTGTGCGTGTGTGTGTGTGTGTGTGTGTGTGTGTGTGTGTGTGTGTGTGCGTGCGTGCGTGTATGTGTGTGTGAGGGAGCATGAAAGAAAGAGGGGGAGAATAAGTGAGAGGGCAGGAGAAACAGTGGGGGTGGAAGTTGAGTTGACTAATAATGCCAAATTATCTGCTGGGTAAATTCCCGTGGACAGTGCTGACTGTCCTAGTGGCTGTGGGTGGACTTTGGAGTCAAGAGAGACATGGCATGTAGCCCCACCCACGCACTGAAGACATTTTATTTGCATAAACCCCACCCATTTCATCATACTGACCACTCCAAGAGCATCTGCCATAGGTTCATGAATACAATTGAATTAAGCATTTCTATTGGTCTAAGGTCACCACATCTTTCTAAGGCCATCTTTTTTCTCTGTATGAAATCGTTCATATTATCATTCATAATAATGTTTTATTTGGTTGCAATGTCACAACATTTTTCACATAATATTGACCTTGTTGGAATACTTCCACTACTACTGTCCTCTTCCTCCCTTCCTTAAAGTAGGCTGATCTAAAGTTAACATGAGGGGAAATTTTACATTTTTCTACAACAACTTTTCTCAGGATACAAGTTTGTTTATGACACTGGTAAACAATACATTCCTTCCTTACTCACTTCCTGTAACCGCGTTCTGTCTTGCATACTCTGCAGAGAACGTTGTCGCCAAAGGGACAGCACAGCAACATAACATGTGTCTTGCAAGACACATTTAAAAAAAGAAAAGAAAAGCGTTTTCTATTTATTTACAATTATCCTTCACCAGAGGCGGAGTGTCTATTAGTGTTCACCCCTAGATGGCAGCACAAGACCAGTCTTTAGGCTGCGGGAGACGGAGGGCTATTGGTGCAGCTATTCTAAACCTAAAGCTTTTGACCGCAAACTTTTGGGGTCTGCACGTGCATATCCATAGCCTACATTTTCAGAAAGCTTATCGATAATCTGGAATATTTTACTATTGGTCCTGGTGGTGCCGTAAATGTTAGAAATGCTGTAGAATATCCCAGGTTATTTTTCTGAATTTGTCAACTAGCTCCAGTATGTATGAGGGGGTATACGGCTACATGACACATTATGTGACATAAACACATTGAGGCAACTGCTTTGTCTCCTGTTTACGGTTTAGCCGCACCTTGAGAGTGTTTTTATTGTAAAAAGGAATTGACAATTTGATGGTTACACTGAACCTGAACCGTGATTGCTCTTTAAAATACATCATCTGATTGTCAATCAAGGTGTGAATGACATAATTTCAAAGATGAGAATTAGCCTACATGCTTGTTTGAATTAATAACTAAATCCAGTTTCCTGATCCAATAATTATAGTGGGAAACAGAATGAAATCTTTGCGTTTCAGTTAAGTTTAGTAGAGTGCAGTTGTCACCTTTTACTTTTGACTGATTTGACATGACATTAATTGTTTGGCATGGAGAATTTACACAGGATGTGTAATTAATTACACAATAGGCTATCATTTAAAAAAAATACATTCAATACAGTCATTATGGTCAATAACTATGCACATTTTAAAATATCATAATACGGTAATGTGTGTTTCTCCTGCCTTTGCATGGCCTAAACCTTCTATTTTGCTGGTTGTGCAATTTAGCAGCTGTGGATCGAAATGATGTATGTATGTATGTATGTGTGTATGTATGTATGTATGTATGTATGTATGTATGTATGTATGTATGTATGTATGTATGTATGTATGTATGTATGTATGTATGTATGTATGTATGTATGTATGTATGTATGTATGTATGTGCGCCTCTGTTGGATTTAGATGGCATGCTTAAGCTAAGCTAGCTGTCAGAGCTATAGCCCCATTAGGCAGGCCTATGCCATTCTGGTTATGTGAAATTCAATAAAGGCCTATAAACAAAGGCGGCGATGACATTGTCATTGGCTATTACAATGTTATTACATTGCAATAGACAACAATGGCACTAGTGCGCGCGCGCACACAC
>NC_137690.1:59997852-60000352 GCF_963989245.1 Nansenia antarctica | reverse complement strand
CCACAAAGAAGGCAGATTCTTGACTGCCTCTTCCCTGATTGACAGATGAGAAGGAGGAGCAAATCCAGACAGCTCAAGCACAGCCTATTGCGGTGGGAGGCGGAGCTGGTTGCCTCAGCAACAGCACACCTTGGCTACCTATTGGATGAGCTAAATAACTGCTGACATACTGGTTACAGCCTGGAGTCAGTCCCCCCACCTCTCTCTCTCTCTCTCTCTCTCTCTTTCCTTCTCTCCTGCAGGTTTGTGAGAGTCATGCTTGACATGATGTGATAACACAGAGGTTACACCGTTGGAGTCACAGAACTATAGAGTCCTACACACATCATTCTACAGAGAGAGGTTGAGAGGGAGAGTGGATAGAGTGAGAGAGAGAGGGAGGGAAAAAGGAGAAAAGAGGGACCAGGGGAGAAAAAGGAACCATAAGGATCTGGAGAATCTGGAGAGATGGGGAAAGAAGGAAATTGAGAGTGAGATAGAGCTAGAGAGAGACAAAGACAGAATGAGAGAGTCAGATGGACAGACGGACACGGGGTATTCATTGCCTGATCATGTACTTGTGCATACCTGCGTGTGTGTGTGTGTGTGTGTGTGTGTGTGTGTGTGTGTGCGTCCTCTGGGTGTCATTGAGCTCCAGTATAAATCAGCTGGGTATGAGACCGGGCTGCAGTAAATTAGCTGGGATTTAATTGTGCCTATAATAGATGAGTATAATTAGTCAGGCTCTTCTTCACCGACTCACAGTGCTATATAACTGCCCTGACACCCCATCTCAAAGTACACATCTCTCTTCCCTCTATCCAACCATCTCTCATTCTTATCCAGCCTGGAGGGATGGGAGGGTTCCTCACTCTCTCTCCTGCCCGAGGGATCCACAGAATCCCCCCCCAACAAACCATCTCTAGGAAGACCTGGAAAGCCTTTTGTCTTTCTCAATTCCTGTCTCCCCACCCCCCCCTGTGTCTTAACTGAATGAACATGTCCCTCTATAAAGAGGTTGAATGGGGTAGTTTTGTAATGCTTCTCTTGGAGGAGGAACATTTTCACCAATGGTCACCACGACTCAACAGCAGGCTACTGTGTTACTATAAATGGTGCAATGTGTGCAAATAAGCGAAAAAATAGCAATCAGTAATATGTCCGAATGATGAAATCCTACAACGTCCAGTGCTTTGCGGCTCTCAGCCAGCCACGAAGGCACGTCTAAGCTAAGAGGCCCGTTAGTAAACCACAAGTGATAAATGTGTGTGCTTATGGATGTAAACAAACCAGGCAGGAGCGAATTCAGGAACGGTAAGCTCACTTCTCCCTGAAGCTCCTTGTAGTTTTCTAAGCCATGTGATTCCCCCCAAATACATCACTCAGGGTAAAATCCTCAAACTAGCAATACCTAGCTTTGGTTATACAGAACACATTTGGAAGCCTTTTTCACATGCTCACACGTTTGTAAGGTCATCTGGACATTTTTAAGGTTCAAAATCGATGAAGTGTCCCTTTAAATGTATATCTGACAGCATTCACCCCCTTTATATTATTTTGTAAATAGTTTTTGTCAAAAGTAGTGTATTATTGCCTATTAATGCTTGTACTTTACTCAATATAATTTTTGTTATATTTTTTAATTCTCACAAATTATTTTGGTGAACAATTGTCAATTTGGTGAATAATTGTCAATTATTATGACAAAAATTGGCGGACCCCCTGCAGTACCTCTGCGGACCCCTGGTTGAAGACCACTGCCCTAAAGGGAGGATATTTTTAGTTTTTGGGTATAAATGCCAACTGTATTTGAGGAGAGGATATACATAAGATATACATTTGTTTATTTTATGAAAAATGGAAATGCGCTTTTACTTAAGTACACTATTATGAGATACTTTTTTTTACTCTTGCCCAAGCCGTTTCCTGGACTAGAACTTTTACTTCTATTGAAGTACATTTTAAGTCACAGCACTATTACTTGACTATAACTTCTCAGCTCTGCGCTATACTCACATAGACACACACACATACACACACACACACACTCACACATACACACACTCGCACACACACACACACACACACACACACACACACACACACACACACACACACACACAATCACACATACACTGGCACCCCCAAAATTAGACCCTCTATTTATCTGGTAATGCACCTAATCAAGGTGGGTCAGAGTGACAGAGGGATGGACCAATGGGACCTGACGTGGTTGACGGCATGACCCTTATGAGTTGGGACAAAACTGAAAAATGTTGTTGCCGTGGGATCCATGGGCTGATTAGGCCAGCGTTCGATCCCCCACTGTGTCGATTCATCAGTGTCTGGCGCCGCCTGTTAACCGGTTTCTCTAGTGTCAACGCGGTCACATCTCTATGAGGACATCGCCAATCTCTGTCTGACGGGATCAGTATCAGAAAGCCAGGACCTAACCCTGCCCTGATACACACACACACAAACACAGACTCACACACACACACACACACACACACACACACAC
>NC_137690.1:59907852-59992852 GCF_963989245.1 Nansenia antarctica | reverse complement strand
ATTATAATGATCTGGACTGGTATACCCTGTATGCTTCTAGTGTTAGCCCTGTCATGGCCAAACCTGTATCATGAATGTGTATGTTTGATTCCTGGCTTGCACCAGTGTATGACTCTGTGCTTACAGCCTGGTCTTGTTTGTCAGGTGGCTCAGAGTATTTAGGAGGAATAGACACTAACTGAACTGAGGTCAGTTCAGGTTTTCCCCTCATCATGCTGATTGTGCAGCTCTGAGAGATGAGGGGGTAGAGAGGCATCTCTGGGTCATCCAGCTTTTTTCTTTGACCCGTAGAGATAGAAGTGGCATTTCGTAGCCTCTTATACGAACATATGGCTCCGCCTCCCTCTTACACGCACCATGACACCCCGGGAAAGAACAGAGTTTAATCAAGAGATTTCTATGACCTGTCACACAAAGAGAGAGAGAGAGAGAGAGAGAGAGAGAGAGAGAGAGAGAGGGGGGGGTGTGTGTATGTGTGTGTGTGTGTGTGTGTGTGTGTGTGTGAGTGTGTGTGTGCGTGCGTGCGTGCGTGTGTGCGTGCGTGCGTGCGTATGTGCGTGCGTGCATCTCTGTGTGTATCTGTGTGTGTGTGTGCTGTCAGGTGTGATGGATGAATGACAACACGTTCATCTCCTCTCAGGCGGCTCAGTGACAGAGAGAGATGTTACAGCACTGAGACAGCAGAACAGCCACGCTGTCAGGCAGGTGTCACAGCGGCACACCCACACACACACACACACACACACACACACACACACACACACACACACACACACACACACACACACACACATATACAGACACCCACATACACACACACACACACACACACACACACAGACACACACACACACACACACACACACACACACCCACAAACACACACACACACACACACACACACAGACACACACATTCATGCATGCCCATACTCCCCACCCGGTTTCCCCTGCCTGCCTCCCAACTCCCTTCTCTCTCCTCCCTCCTTTCCTCTACCCTCTGCCACCCTCCTGCTGTAAGTGAGCTGTCTGGAAGCGTGGCCCTCTCCTTGGGTGAGTATGATTTTGAGCCCTTCAAATGGCCTCCTAATGCTGCTTGTCCCAATCTATGAAGCCCCATGAATATTTCACAAACCTCAAGCAGGCAGGCAGGCAGGCAAGGGGTGGGAGGGGAGGGGGATAGGACGGGGGAGGGTGGAGTGTCCCCGATGCCTGGGGCTGTGAGATGGAGGGATGGAGGGATGGAGGGGGGTAGTGATTTAGGCTGTCAGGGCGCCAGTGTGGGGAGAGATGGGGGCTCTCTTCCTGAGCCCGACAGGGCCAATAACTCATTAAAGAGAAAGAGGAATGAATGGGGGGGAGGGGGGAAGGAGAGAAGGAGGAGATGAGAAGAGGGAGAAGTGAGCCAGAAAGAGATGATTGCAGGTAAATAGCTAGGAGGTTTTCTGTTTCCTCCATCTCTCTCTTTCTCTCTTTCTCTCTCTCCTCTGTTCTGTCCCACACGATCTCTCTCCTCTCCAGACCCTCACACCCCCCCTCTATTCATTACCCTCTCTCTCTCCCTTACGTTCCCATCCTCCATCATTTTATTCCTGCTCATCTCTTCTCTCTGGCCTCCATACCTCCTCCCTCTCTCTTCCCATCTCCTCTCTCTCTCTCTCTCTCTCTCTCTCTCTCTCTCTCTCTCTCTCTCTCTCTCTCTCTCTCTCTCCCTCTCTCCCTCCCTCCCTCTCCATCTGTCTCTCCTGCTGCAGTGCCCAGCCTGCCAGGCAGTATAAATCACATCTCTGGGTTCGACTGCAATGGGCCTGAAAATAAAAAGGCATAAAAGTGTCGGTATGAGCTACGGGGCTGGGGGGAGAATTCCTTTATGATGGGTCTAAATCCTCCCACCCTGTGTCCGCCTCTCCGCCCCCTACACTACACTTCAGCTCTGATGGCGCCTGTCAGAAACATGCCCATTATCAGCGGAAATCACCTCAAAACAGCTTCAGCTTAACTCTCCCTCGTCATACAGGGATTTAACTCTTTGGCATCACATCACACAGGCTATAGTTGTACACAGATCAAAGTCTTTACACCTGACATTGTCTACTCTGTCACCAAACAGAAAAAAAGATTAGTTTCAACACAAAACATGGACAAATCATGTTTCTTAATATTCTCAGTTCTGATTCTGTGCCACTCTATTTATGAGTGTAGCTCCAACTTCATAAACAGTCAAGTGATAATCAAGATGTATACATAATCCATTTGTGTTCTGCTACTACAGGGGGTAGTAGGTGACATAATGGAAAGTGAGTGAGTTGGAATGATGATCAGAATGTCATGAGTTCAAATCCCACCTGGGAACACCACCACTAGTGTGCCCTTGAGTAAGTCACTTAGCCCTAAATTACTCCAGGGAGACTGTCCCTGTAATCTCTAATTGAACGTCGCTTTGGATAAAAGTGTCTGGTAAAAATGTAAAAAATGTGGACTCTCTTAACTGGGACAGAGGATTGGAATAAATGTAAGGTTTCTCTGTCTGTCCATCCATCTGTCTGTCTTTCCATATCTCAGAAGGCAGTTACTGCTGAGTAAATCAACACAGCCATCTCAAAGACTGACAGGAATCAAATTATCTGCCTAATACAGACAGATCATAACCATGTGACGTTGCTGAAATGAAAATGGAGGCTGTCCCATTTTAAGGGACCGAACCACAAGTCAAGGTCTGTGCATGGAAAACTAAATCACCTATGATAATCATGTTACTCTTTTATACAGGGCACAGACTCACCTGTCATATCATACACAGACATTTGGAATGCACAATATTAAATTAACTACGAGACATTTTATTAATGGTTGATTACTGCAACATTTGTCAGGGGTCTGTGCACAACAACGTGACGTAGTTGGGATAGTGGTCTTCACCAACACCTCCCTCAGTAAAGGGTAAGCAGACACAGTGGCGGTCAGGTCAGACATACGTAATTACGCTTAGCTTGGCATTTTAAGCATATTGATCATGACTTAAGAACAAAGGAGAAATGCTTATCAAGCTAGAAAAGGAGAATGTGAGTGTGTGTGTGTGTGTGTGTGGGTGTGTGTGTGTGTGTGTGTGTGCGTTTGCGTGTGTGTGTGTGTGTGTGTGAAAGTGTGACTGCAAACAAAAGCAAGAGTGGATGAGAGTTTGAGAGGTGGAAGGTGGAAGAGGGGTTACAATTGTACTTTTTAAAATGTATTTATCAACGCTCCCCCACCTCCTCTTATTACTAGCCCCTCCCCCCCTGCCACCACCCCCCCCCCCCCCCCACACACACACACACACGCACACAAACACACACACACACACACACACACACATATACACACTCCTTCAAAGTTGTTTCACGAATAGCACAACACCCAGCTCTGATGAGCAAGCTCCCTCTGACCTTGGAACTCTCCAAAAAGACAATACTAGGGGAGAAACACACACAGAGAGAGAGAGAGAGAGAGAGAGAGAGAGAGAGAGAGAGAGAGAGTTAGCAGGAGGTGAGGGTAGAGGGGCATTGTTGCTCTGTGTCTCTCTCCCTCTCTATCTCTCTCTCTCTCTCCATGCCTCCCTGGCTTTCTCTCTCTCTCTCTCTCTCTCTCTCTCTCTCTCTCTCTCTCTCTCTGTCTCACCCTGGGCTCTTCTTGAATGCAAATGTGATTTCTCTGGTTCCTTTATGCTCCTCCTCATAACTACTCTAGAGAGAGCCAATTACAGCTGCTCTATTCACCCAGAGAGAGAGACACGCATGGCTGGAGAGGGGTAATTAATAAAGAGATAGAGGCAGGAAAAGAAGGATAGAGGGAGGGTGGAGGGCAGGGGGGAGGGTGGGAATGCACCTGTGGAGGATGTATAATTAAATGTATTGTTTCTAACAATAACTGTGTATTGATATGGCAGTAACTCTGAAATCTAATTGACATCACACAGACACCACATTCACACAGATACTGATACAGTATATGCACAGACAGACATACTGCACAGACAGACAGAGAAGCAGGCACGCATACATGTACACACACAGACACACCGGGTTGTCTAGCTGACCCCATCTCTTGACCAAAGGTCAAAGATGAGAGGTCATAACCATTACACCACTCTAGGCTGATCAATGCAGAGCAACGATCAGAGCAATGATCCAGCGACTAACACAGGGAGGACTGTGCGTGACTGTGTGTGACTGTGCGTCACTGTGTGTGACTGAGTGAGTGTGTGTGTGTGAGTGAGTGAGTGAGTGAGGGTGGTGTATATACAAGAGACCAACTACTCCAGTCGATTCATTGAGTTCCATTTCAGAGCCCCTAGTTCTGATATACTTCCTCAGGAATCTTTGGATGCATGACATCACTGTCGTATTCCTCTTCATCTCACTCTGGGAGTTGCCGTGCCAACGTTATATCCCAGTGACACACCCGCTGCGGGCATGGTGGGAGTTTTTTATGACAGCAATTTGGGCTTCTAATATGTCATCTCCATTAGCCGACTAAAGCTCTCAGATAGATGGGCCACTGACATTTATTTGCACACAGGCAGTATTTTACTGTTAAACGGACATAAGAGTGCTGTGATGCACAGTGTGTGTGTGTGTGTGTGTGTGTGTGTGTGTGTGTGTGTGTGTGTGTGTGTGTGTGTGTGTGAGGGAGAAAGAGAGAGAGAGAGAGAGAGAGAGAGATTTCAGTCATATTTTCTGCATTTTACACCCTGTAGTCAGTCACCCTGAAAGTAGCCGATGGGCCAGGAGAAAACTGTAATGGTTGCACACCCAACTGACATTTAGGAAAATAAATAAATAGGTACAGTACATAAAGGCCAGTGCTACCACTGGAAAGTGCACGGTTCTAATGAATCCAAATATTGTAAAGTTTATTTTTATTTTTATTATTTTTATAAAATTAACACCAATATATTACATATTTACATCAACATGTCTGTATGTCATTCCATATGTACACCATTTCATTTAAACCAAAAAACATAACAATAAACAACTAAAGACTTAAATTGCACTGTTTCAGTAATGCTATATAAAGTTCGTTTTGGCTTGTTTAGGTGTTGGGGTTGTAATTTGTACAACAATTGTAAAATTGTGAAAAAGGTGAGAGGCAAACTTTGCAGACTGTTCAGACGCAAAATGGTAACAATGTCTCAGAAAGACAGAAAGACTTACGACCCATGTTTGAACCAAGCACTGATCACACACTCCCTGATAGCGTGATCTTAAATATGATACGTCTGATGGGTTCATGCACATCGTACCATGCGCAGGACGGGCGCGAGGAAAGGAATAGCTTAGGGTATTGTCCCTTTGTGGGGCTCTTGCCATCTTGCATATTCTTGTATGGCGCCATTTCTCTGTTTCTGTCTCTGATGAAAGAATATAAACGATAAAGAGTTTACTTTACAACTTTTTACTTTGGAATTATTTCTCTTGGCTGTTTACGTGGCATCAGTTCAGACCAAAACAGCACTCTTCACTGAATGTTCTTCATGACCTCATTCCTTGATTGGTGCCGTTTCATCATGGTGATTTAACTCATTTAAGGGTCAAATCTAAATACTGGAGGAGGAGGGGACAGACAGACAGAAAGAGACATCAGACAGGGAGAGAGACAGACAGACAGCTAGAGAGCCAGACAGAAAGACTGACAGAGACATCAGTCAGGCAGACAGACAGACTGGAGGGATAGATGGGTGACAAAGACAGTACATTTAGGGTGGTTTACACACAGAGATAAAATAGTGTTTGTTATCTATGGGTGTACATACATACAGTACATAATAATAATGAATATATTGAACAGTATTTGATATTATATGTTCACATTCCATGTTCATGATATAGGGTCTTCTAGACTTAGAATTAGATGGTAAAAATTTCAGAACAACCATGAAAGAAATCTATGTTTGTCTCAATTCACACCAAAACACTGAAAACCTCCTGTATCCAAATAAACGCGATATATCAACTGTGACATTTCATCTGTTGCCGAGAAACTCAGTCACCTGTCCAGACTCGCGGATGTTGACTAATGTGACATAAAATTAACAATTAAAAATATCACACCCGCCCCAAGCCTTTGCGAAGCATTGTGTTCACAACTCAGTAGACACCCTAATTGCTTTATAGAACAATTGGGTTTAGGTTTTTGTTTTGTGTTGTGTTTTGGAGGTAGGGAGCGCATCGATGCACACTGGAAATTGAGTTATAAATTACTGCCCTGAAACAGACTCACCATGAATACTCAATATTGTTACAGTAGACACACTCACACACATGCACCCACACACACATTACGTACCCTCTCTTTCCAGACCTTGGAGCAGCATTTCATTTAGTCAGAAATTGACTGGTAGACCCTGGAGGAAGAGAGAGTGTGTGTGTGTGTGTGTGTGTGTGTGTGTGTGTGTGTGTGTGTTTGTGTGTGTGTCACTGATGTGTCTATTATAGCCTTAATGGAACAGTGCAGATGGTGTGTGATCTAATGTTCTAGACTAGGTATGGGGGAGGGTGGAGTGTGTATGTGTATGTGTGTGTGTGTGTGTGTGTGTGTGTGTGTTACTCTGCACGCTGTCAGGGGTGTACATTGATAAGGTCAAGCGAAACAACAAAACAAACCACACTCTCTTTCAATAGTGAAACAGAAAGCTTCCACAAAGGAAAGGAGAGAAAGTTGAAAAATGAAAGAAAATAACATATTCATTATATTCTCTTAAAGTGTGTATGTGTGCATGTGTGTGTGTGTGTGTGTGTGTGTGTGTCTGTGTGTGTATGTATGCAGTGAGATATGAGAGCATTATGAATACCACTCTGCCGCTACAGTGAAGCCTGGGACAGCTTCATTACTGGCTGGGTGCAACCAGGAGGTGGGACAGAGATCCAGGACAGGGGGTTGGCAAGGTTTTTGGTTAAAGTGGGCAATGTCATTTGGACAGGGGGGGGGTGACAGCTGCTGTCTTATTTAATGAGCCTTCATCCGTCCCTCCACTTTCAATTTAAAGGGCTGTCCAGCACCCCAGCTCGACTAGAACTCTCCTCTCTCTCTCTCTCTTTCTCTCCTTCTCTCTTTCTCTCTTTTGTTTGCATAGTACACACTTTCACGAACACACACACACACACACACACACACACACACACGCACACACAGAGACAGACAGACAACCAAACAGACAGACACGCACACAGCTGTATTAATTTCCCTTTAATTAATACAGCTCATCTGACAGATGTGTGACAGGGTACTAGTGGTGCTCAGCACTGAATCAGCACACAACACAATATGCACGGCATGCATACAACACATTAGAGGAACATACCTGTATATTTGTAGTTTATTGGTGTGTGTGTGTGTGTGTGTACCTAATTAATAGACATTATCAGTTTGCAATATTAGAAAGTTCTGCAAAATGTACAGACATTCAGTATATTTAAACTGTCAGGATGTCATACTAGATCCACCTTTCCATATGACTTCAGTGCATGCTGCTAATCACAAAATACATTCAGTTATTTTAATAGTGCATACTGTTTAGTAAAAGTATCTACTACATATTAACCATACTACATATTATTAAGAGCCTACTATTTAGTCAAATATATGCAGTAACTGACAACTTTCAACATACTATACCTCTCATACTGAGAAAACATCTGTAGCACAATAACTTGTTTATGGCAATTGGTTAAATTTTGCTACCAATCCTATGGAAAGGTGAATCTAGTATGTCATCCTCGCATTGTAAACTCCAAATGACTACTAAATGTGGTGCCAGTATAAACATTCAGTCACTGCCACTTGTAAGAGAGGAAGTGACCAGCAGCTGTAAGACACATCCTGTCAGCACTTCTGAATCACAACCCAGAACTCTGCCAAACATCCCTTATCCTCACACACGCAGGCTCTGTCCCAATGTTCACTACTACCGAATGTTTACTTGCTACTGTCTACTAAGTATATACTGCACAACAACCATATTACATACTATTTTAGACCATAATTACATACAAAATACATTTTTATTGAAAATGTATGTTTCAGGCAAATCTAGTATGACAAAGGCAAATCTAGTAGGCAATGACATCCTGGCATTTTATACATACCACACTTTTTCTAAATGTTGCATACTGCAAAACGTTGTAACCTTGGATACTGAAAATGCATACTAAATAAGTTGCAGTATGAGCATTCGGACATGGCCACATTACTAACCACCTAAAAACTGAAACACACACAGTCCATCCTTCTCACTGTGGTGAACAAGTCATTAGACTGGGTTGTCAAATATATCAAATAGCAAGTGCTAAGCTTTTCCAGACATGCTGTACTGTATCAAGTCAAGGGGAGTTTGTCCTTCATTAAATTATTTGGGATCTTGTTTTAGACATTTTAAATGTTTAAAACAAACAGTTGCTCTTCATATACGTAGGTGTAGGTACGGTTTTAATTCAAATTATTTTACAATACAGATTTTTACAGTCAAATCTCAACTGCAATACTGTGGAAATTGACTAGATCTATTCCTCGATAAAATGTTGATAGCTTTCACTTCTCTTTAATCCCTTTCTCAGTCTTAAAACTCCCTCTACTGGACTAAAGTGACAGTGCATCCAACAAAATGTAGGTGTTGTGGCATTTATAACGTAGCTTAAACTCATCTAGCGTCTTGCATAACTATTTGGACAGGAAAGCATTTACTTCTTACTACAAAGGTTTGGATTTGAATTAACAATCAATGACGTTAATTACAGATTGTAAGCTTTTCTGAGGGTATTTGTACAAGTCAGCAGTTATATACACTAGCCATATTCAGGACTATAGATCAATCTCAGCACTACAGCATAATCCTTGACAGTCAAACATTGTTATTGACACCTACCCATTTCTAAAGCTAGAGAATTTGAAACTGAACCAGCCAGAGGGCATTGAATATGGGATGCATTTGAAAAGAGTTACAGGACTTGTCCAACTATGGGTGCAAAAAAAAGCAATATGTTGCAAATGGCACAGACCATACCCACAAACCAACCCAAATACAGATGTACACCATAACTTGAGCTTTCTTCCAAAAAATATTTATTCATTCTTAGAATACATCTTTAAATCACATTAAAAGTATTCTTCTGATATTTGTTAAAACTTCGGTCTATAACAATCTCTATGCATCCCTTTCGAACCTTGGTACACAGTTTTATAGTGCAGATAAAAAATAAACATACATAATATTGTTTAAGAATCGTTCCCAGTATTATTGCATTGCAGGTTTACTTACATATACACATTATTTAAAAGAAAAGGAAAACAATGTATGTTCTACATACAGTAGGCACTGGTTAAAGGGCTTAAGACTGAGGTTGTTTAGACAAAATCAATCTCCATAGTAACACTAGTTATTCCCATAATAATGATAACATAAGATTAACACATCATTAACTAAAATGGCTTAATTATTTAAAAAAAGAAAAATATACATTTTTTTTTATACACACAGATAGGGAACACAGATTGTTAACAGGCAGAATAACTGCATAAAAAAGGCTCTTGCATTTCAGCCATTGGCTTATCGTAGTCAGTGTTTAGACAAGCCCCGAGGACTCATCTGTGCGTCATGGCTGGATGTGTTCCTGGTCATGGGGGAACTCTGTCCGGCAGCTGAACTGCTCTCGGTCTCTGGCAGTGGAGTCACACTCAGGGAGGGGGCTACTACTCTGGGACGTCCCGTCATCACGGGATCTCTCGGTCTACGCTGTGACCTAGGCCTGATGACGTTGTGCTGAGGTCGAGGGGTTGGAATGAGACAATGAGCAGAGGGTCATTTGGATTGCACCATTTTGCATCTGCCTCCAATAAACATGAACCTCTTACTCACAATTCAGAGAAACACTTGCACACCATCGACCAAAGAACATGCATTGAGCACATTCTTACACAGGCAAACAGTTCCATTCCCAACTTGGCTAGTCTCACACACACACAGAGCCTTGACCTGCTCACCTCTCGCAGTCAAAGTCACAAGGCTTGCCCATGTCCTCTATGGATAACTCTGGACTTTGAAAGTTGCTGCAGTGCTGGACAGCCTGGGCCACAGAGTAGCCCGTCTGACCCAGAGCACACGCCTCCATCTTGGCCATGCTCAGCTGTGACTGAAGGAAAAGGTGCAAACAGCTGTCCGACAGCAACAGGGGCACCTGGAGAATACTAGGGAGAGAATGCAGAACAGAACATTCAAATAAGGGGGTACCCTTATAAACCTATCAAAAGTAGGCTATAGGAGAACTTACTCAAACTTTGCATTCACTTGTCCAATCAGTACTTCAAGCTAAGAAGGAGGAATGAGTGCCTTAATGAGTATTCAAACAAGGCCCAGGTTAAAGGAGGGTTTGGAGGTAGGAGAGCTGAACATTATCCAAAACAGCCACTAGATGGCATTTGTTTCTATGAAGCCATGAGCACCATTTGACTCTTTTCCAAACAAGGTAGAGAAAGGATGGGGGAGAAGTGTGTGTGTGTGTGTGTGTGTGTGGGGAACAAAGATGAAGTTGAGGACAAAGACACTCACGCTTCGAGAAACACATGCAGGGCCTGCATCCTCTGGGCGATATGGTAAGGGTTGTTCAGACTGAAGAACGGGTTCCAGGGAGGGAGTTTGGGCAACTCCCTGGTGGGGGGTAGAACAAATGTGACAGTCTGATCATTTGGTCTGCATGTCAGCAACCAATCAAAATGTTCTGACTTTTCTTTTGAACCACGGAACTACGTTTCAACGTTGTTGAATATCACAACACAAGTTCGCTAGTCAAGCCAAAATACTGCAACGCATTGGATTCGGTGAGTAATCCCCACTGCTACCTAGTTAACTAGAACAGTACTTTCCATTGTTTGCAGGCTCACAAAACAAGCTGTGTTAGTTGACTAGCGATGTGTCAATGATTTTCAACAACGCAGAAATGTATTCACATTTTTCGAAAGGTCAGATCATGACATCGGATCCCGACATGAGGACCAAAGCTTTAGAACGTGTCACAAATCGTATTTTGAGTACTTAATTGGGATCTAACATTTCCTTTTTGTCCACACACACACACACACACACACACACACACACACACACACACACACACACACACACACACACACAATACTGTTACAAAAGCAGTCACAAATCCAAGTGATCCAAAATAAAAAAAATTAAAAAAAGGGAACACAAACTTGTGCTGTAATGTTAAGGTTGTGGTACGTACATGAGTATAGCGTTTTCCTGCAGACGATGGCGGAGCCAAACAAACTCACTGTACCGCCTTCTCACAGTGGACGTCTTCTTCCTAAAACACATGCTATTGGTCTGGAACCAGGAAGCCAGTAGAAGACAAAAAGGAAGGGTAATAATCATATAACCAGAGGGGCTTTTTGGCTCATGACCACAACATTATGTACCATACACATTACCTCCACGAAATGTATTTAATCGAAAGATGACACAATAATACTGAGCAAACTGATCATCATGTGCTGGCTTAGTAAATAGTCAGTTAGACTGGTGATCAGAAGGTCATGAGTTCAAATCCCACCTAGAAACACCATCACTAGTATCCTTAAGTAAGGTACTCTAGAGAGAATATCCCTGTAATCTCTAATTGTAAGTCACTTTGGATATAAGCATCTGCCAAATGGTTGAAATGTAATGTTGTACTCACATGTAAACAAATCTCATAGTCGACATGTGTATGCCAGAAATCCTCTTTTTTCTGCACCCTGGGATCCCGGACCCAGACACTGACAAATTCCTACGATAGACCAAAAAACAGAGTTCAGCTTTTAACATGGACGGGGAGAAGTAGTGTGTGTGTGTGTGTGTGCATATATTTTCTGCTTGAGAACCAGATGATGTATGCAGGACATTATTCAGCAGAAATTACTTTCCACCTGACCATAATAGCCATTCTGCATGTCTGAGACACAGCACAACATGTCCTAACACTCACCGTTTTCATTAAGCTGTCAATCAAACCATCCATCTTAAGACTGGAATATGAGGGCGAGCGCAGAGATGGAGAAGGGGCAGGAGAGATCATTTTAGGCACCAACATCCTTAATTTACATTTCATGAACAATGGAGAGGAACCAAAGTGGATAACAGTCCTTCCATGACCATAACATATCAGTAAACTTACGTCACCTTACTTGCACAACAGCAACGCCAGAGACCCTCACAGGCACCCACTGCAGAATAAAGCGCACAGGGTGTAGATTTAGTGAGGCACAACATCTGCAATAAACACCACACTGTAAACCGTTTTTTAAACCCTGAGCAACCCTCCTGTGTCACGTTATGGCTGAAAGCCCAACGGGTTTTACAGTACAAGTACAGCACAGGGCAACAGCCTAACCCAATTCAGCATAGTAATGTGTGTGTATAAGAAATTAAAGTTGGATGGTCCGTCTCATTTCTACCGAATGGAATGGATTAGGACCAACACAAACACTTCTGGTTATTGTACTTTGGAGGCACAAGTGAGGAATTGTTTATTGCGGACAGCAAAGCAACAACAGAAGATTTTCCACTCATCTAATTACAGAGAAGCTACCAATTAAGAATTAGGGAGGGGCACCTTTTTGCTAGATATTTGTATTAAGATACACTCAAACTCAGAGTCCTGAAAAGTGTTGATAGTTCAGTGGCTTTGGTTTTGTATTTGAAAACACAATGAGTTTCATTAGCATTAAAAACAAGTTTTAAATCACACAAGGCAAGTTGTACAGTATTAAAAGCCAGATGTAACTCACAAAGAGCCTTTTGACATTTCAGAGAAAGGCATGTGCTCCTCTGCCATTTCCAGTATCTGGGCACAGGATCTAAATCAACACAAGAGCCTGTGTGCTTGAGTCTACCTCGAACCACTGATTGAGAAGGCCCTCAACTCCTGACGCCAACCTTATTGTAGCCATTATGATATTGTTGCCCTTAGTGGCCTGATAACGCCACTACAGGTCAAAAGGCCATCAGTAATGAGCATAACTGATCACCCTCACTTTTGAGTTACCCAATTTTGGAATTGTTATTACCATCATTACCTGTTACATGACAATTACATTTGTACAAACCCGTCCTTTACAGTTTATAGTATAGATTTACTTAGCGCTGGAGTTTCAATATGACCCTAACTAAAAGTGACATCTGCTAATTTAGGACTAAACGTAAAAAGTAAATCGGCAGTGCAGAATTTAGCAGAGATACAACAAAATGCAAGAACTACAGTACTTCAGCGATGTGGTTGTAAGTCATGGTTTACCAGTAGGCTATTTGGATTTGCCTTCAATGGAACAGTATCTGCAATCTGGGTCTGATTTAAATATACCGCCAGAATGAGACACCGCTGCATATAGCATCATGTCAAGTAGTTCCTTATCCTTCCCTATGTATTTTACTTCAAACGAATCTTCTGATCACAATTGATAAACCTCTAATCCGCTGTTTTACACGAAAACCTACCCCACCTGTTCGCTGATCCCACCACTATCGCTTGAGAGAACTAAGAACTAACTATTTACACACCTGTCTAATTAGTGTTTCATTAGCGAACTTGTGGCGCAATGAATTGTTGTCTGCCTCAACGTGTGAACGGGCGGTGCGTCAGCAAACATGGTCGGGTAGGTAGGTAGTCTACAGCGAGTTATAGTTTTATAAATTGCGATTAAAACATTATTTAAAATGAGTATGGAGATAGAGGACCTCGGGTTCACAATGAGGCTTTGCAATCGAGCATCGAGTAACGTTAAGACCAACCGTAGGAGTCGATCCCCTCGGCGGCCAGAGCCTCGACCCTACGTACACATGTGAAAAGCGCTCGGGCTCGGTAGAAAGGTAGAAACGCTCCAACGACAGGGCTTGGTGGGGATACATGTCAGATATACAAACGCCTGTAGAGTCGACTTCGGGAAACCATAGACGCGTCTTTTATAGATTTAACACACCGAATATCAATATATACGTCTGCATTACGTCTAGTCTGAGGCTATGAGAGAGGAAGCTCTAGTCTAGTCCATTAGCTAGTAGGAAATGATTACAAGCCTCAATATAAATTAAAGTGATAAGGGACAGACACGAAGATTAAAAAAAATCAAGATCTGCAGAAATAACGTGAAGTCGTTTAGGTTATACTCGGTTTGTTTTACTGCAGATGTAATGAGTAAACGTTTAAGTCTAAAGTGATAACAAACGCATACCACTTTAAAATGTGCATAATGTACCTGTTATGTCCGTAGATCTGTAGGTTCCCCCAGTTGGCAATTTGTTCGGGTTTAATCCAGGTGCCGCTCGTTCTGCTCGCGCTTCTGCTGTTGTTAACTCCGAATGACGTGCACTTTCTGTTCGCTGAGCTCGTGCACGCGTGCTCTAGAATGGTCTCTTAAAAGTAGTGCACACCCACACATTAAAACAAACAGAGCCTATATAATATACATTACATCACCTATACAATACATGGATTTCTAGGTCGGAAATACGTGATATGTACACTTCCTTCCTCACTGATCACATGGCACTATCACTACTGCTTTAAGCCAAAAAGTGATGGATTGAATAGGTGATGAAATATATGGGGGCTAAGCAAAAGATGTCGCACTTAATTGATTGGATTGTAATTCCCATCAGCTGCTCGAGAAGGGTGGCTGACATTGTTCTGCTTGAATATTCACACTTGTATGAGAACTGTGATCAGTAAGGTTGGAGAAGCTGGAAGAGACAGTATGCAGCTTAGACTGAAATGCAGTGCTGACTATAATATAATGAATTCAATCGTTCCAATTTGCTGATGTGATTAGTCTGAATACTACTACCTAGAAATATGGAATTGTCTGGCCAAAACCCCCAAATCGTAACACTGCATTTATACAGACAAGCTTCCGTTTTTAGATTAAGTCAGTCTGGCTTTATTTAGACGTTAGCATCAATATAATTGTGTATTTCAAGCTTTGGATTAGTTTTAGCTAGATAGGTCATTTGTATTACTGCAGCAGCAGCATCTAATAATAATATTAATAATAACTTTTTTATTTGTATAGCACTTTTCCTGCAAACGTTGCAGCTCAAAGTGCTCCAATCATTATATAGGCTAATCATAATTTAATGATTTAGTCATTTAAAGGCAATATTAAAAAGATGGGTTTTTAGTCTTGACTTGAACATATTTGCTTAGGTTGCATCCCTAATGTAAACTGGCAGTGCATTCCACAATTTGGGTGCATAAAAAGAGAATGTCACCAAATCTCTTCTTTCGTACATGTGGTACACAGAGAAAACCAGCATCAGAAGACCTGAGTGGTGCTGTGCCAGTGAGAGCTTTATAAACAAGCATATCTATCCTTAACACTTACACAGTGGTCTCAAATCAATTACTGTCTAGAATCTAGATAATCTGTCTCTCTACAGCTACTGACTAGATCTGCCTGATTGAACATAGACCCTTAACATGCTTGGAAGATAGATTCGATTTAATGTTATTGTCAGAGGAGGAGTAAATGGAATTCATAAAGAGACCAACAGACTCCTCACCAAGGCGTGACCCAGAATTCCTTTGTTATTCTACAAGAAAGTGTCATCATTCTAGTCCAGGAGAAATACACAGGGCTGAAGCTGTTGGTTACTTATTGACATTAAACAAACAAATGTGCCCACAGGGTCTATAGTGTAAAATTCACTCAAATGCTTCTTACAAATATATAATATATCCATAGTATTCCATGTGGCTTAGTGCACTGCTATCAGACTCTATTCAATGTCAGAGGTTTAAATGTCTGGTCAGATAGAAGCTGTTGCGGTTTGTTGAATTCAGTGAAATAAAGTATGCTCATGCTTGTTTCTGTGTCAATTAATTCAATGCGCATGCCTGTGTGTGGTATGTTGGTCCTTACCAGTGTTGCTGTCTAGCGGACACAATGGCTCTCCTGAAAATGGACGAGTTTCCCAGGCTGGCTCATTTGACACTGTTCAAGAGAACAACGACATCTTATAACATATCACAGATACATATCATATGCACTAGACTGAGTTCACGAGGTACCAGGACACCAGGGGTAAGGTCTGACTAATTAGCAAATTAGCATACAGTACCCAGGAGTAAACACATCTAAGGTCACAAGACTAGACATCTAAGGTCACTATTTACATTTCAAGCCTGCAAACTGCGACACTTTAAATAAATGTGCAATAACACTATTGTGCAATATGACAACCCTAGTCGTCTATCTGTACAGTATAGTATAGTGGATAGTGTACATAGCCTTTATTTATGTAAACCAGCTCCTTCCCTTCTTGTGTTTTTTTTTAAAAGTTTTTTTTCTTCTTCTTTCCTAACACCAGGGGAGCCACCCCTCCTAAATTTCGTTGTTTGGTACCTGTACTGTAGCAATGACCATAAAGACCATTCATTCATTCATTCATTCATTCACTATGCCTCTTCTCCAATCCATTTCCAAAAACCTACTTCCTTTCATTACAACCATAATCAACTTCTCTCTGTCCACATGATCTGTCCCTGCTGCCTTTAAGACAGCCTGAGTCAAGCCTCTTCTCAAGAAACCAACTCTTGACCCGAACTACAGACCGGTAACCCTTCTCTCCTTCTTATCTAAAGCCCTGGAACGTGCCGTATCTAACCAACTGTCTCACTATCTCCTTCAGAACAACCTCCCTGACCAGGGGTGGGCAATTCATTTTCACAATGGGCCACATGAGAAACCGGGACTATTGTGGGGGGCCGGACTAGTAGGCTGAACTTAATTCTGCTCAATATTACTTTTATCGCTTTATAAAAAGCAGTAAATGATATGGTTTTGACTAGCTGCTACTGGTAAGAATACATGTTACGATAAGGCTATGAAAATGTGGAGTAGGTCAAATATAGAAGAGCAAGAGGACTCATTTAAACACAGGGAAGTAAATGCAGCTATAGTTTTGACCTTTTGCAACATCAGTTTGTGCCTATTATTTATTAACATTACATACATCCAACATTACGAGTCACAGTGAAGTATTTCTACCTTCTGAAATGATGGCTAGGACTGGTGATATCAAGCGAAAGGTTCTTTATATACAAATCTGCTGACATACACTTGTGATCACTTTCTTTTTCAATAAAACAAGCTATTAGATATTCACTTTCAATTCAATGTACAATTCACATTTCTCAAAAACAACAAACTGTCAACTTATATGACGTCACATTCTGGAACCTGCAGTTCTTCTTCTTCTTAGCTAATACAGCAGAAATGTACTTCTGTCAATCAATCATATAACATATTTATCAATCTCTTAACTGTGAATCAATCATGTAACATATTAATCAATCTATTTTAACTGTGAATCAATCATGTAACACATTAATCAATCTATTTTAACTGTGAATCAATCATGTAACATATTAATCAATCTATTTTAACTGTCTAACTAACTATAAAGTTACAACACACAGAGCTAAGCATCTGAGTAGAAAAAGCAACAAGTGCTTTTGATATTTTTCAGTTATTTTTTGTGTTCCGTGAGAAAAGCCTGGGCTTGAACAAGTGCACTGAAGTCTGGTTGAATGTCTGAGGTGGAGATGCGAAGGACAGCTGACAGGTGATCATCAGTGAGAGAGGATCTGTATCTGGATTTGTTGAACTTCATCACTGAGAATGTTTGTTCACATGTGTAGGTAGATCCAAAGATAACTAGCATCCTCTGAGCATGCCTCCTCATGTGGGGAAAGTTCTCCTCTTTGAGAGAAGAGTAAAAGTCCAGCAGTGATACTGACTTAAAGTGCTCTGCCAGTAGTGTATCAGACTGCAGGTCAATGACTTCGAGCTGAACGTCGCTGGGTGTATTATCCACACTGCAGGTTAAGGGAGAACAAATCATGTTCATTTCATTCTCAACTGTTTTGAAGTCTTGAAATCGCCTTAAAAACTCACCATGTAGAGCTCCTAACATGGATGAGTACCTGCAGAGGTGATCAGCTGAGAGTGTGACTTGCTTTAGTGTTGGCAAGTGGGTGAGAATGTTGTTCTCAATTTGGCTGGAGAGAAACTGCAACTTTCTCATGAAAGCCTTCACCAAGCTGTACATTTCATGTACAAAAAGGCCCTTGCATTGAAGTTTGGTATTTAGTTCATTCATTAGTGCAGTAACATCTACAGCAAATCCCAAATCTGCCATATAGTCTGCATCTGAGAGCTCTGGGATGTCCTTCCCTTTCTTCTCACAGAACGCTTGAATCTCTGCTCTGAGGTCCCATACTCTTTTAAGCACTTTGCCCAGGCTGAGCCATCTGACAGCTGTGTGGTAGCCTATTAGTCTAGCAGCAAGTCCTCAAAAAAGCCTTTCGTTTTCAAGATACCCCTACCCGAGGTAGAACAAATGACAACAATGATTTTTCTTATCTTTAGGGTCTCCCATTAATGAAATTGATTGTTGTCAAATTTTATTTTTGGGGAAAATATGTTTTTTGGGTTGTTCTTTAGAGCTACCCCAATCCCTGAAAAAGACCCAAATTAGACCAGGCCTAATATGGGGAAGGTGACAAAAAAGCCCATAACTTGAGAATGATCACTCTTTTCCTCTTCAGATTTGCTGAGGTATGAACCAGGTGGTTGTCCTACATCACCAAATAGTCAGACAACTATTTACCTAAATAAATACTGAATTATAGTCCTGTAAACTTAGCTTTAGTTTAGATGGAAATTGTACTTTTTGGTGACAGGAACATAGGACTCCATCACTTTTCTCTCATTTATCAGAAAAACAGAAATCCCTGAAAAATATATCATTACTGAATTGTCTAGGGTGCTATTGAACACTAACCAGTAGTTGTATGGAAATATCTCATACAGTTCTATTGCACCCCCGTCCACCCCAGCAACTCCATCGTAAAGTTTGCAGACGACACCACCGTGGTGGGCTGCATCTCGGGGGGGGACGAGGCGGCGTACAGGGATGAGGTAGAGCAGCTGAGCAAGCTGTGCAAGGTTAACAACCTGCTGCTAAACCAGTCAAAGACCCAGGAAATCATCGTGGACTTCAAGAGGAAAAATCTGAGGTCCAGCCCCTGCTCATCGACGGAGGGAGCGTGGAGAGAGTCTCAGCCCTCCGATTCCTGGGGGTGCACATACAGGATGACCTGTCCTGGAAGAACAACACAGCAGCCATCATCAAGAAGGCACAACAGCGGCTCTTCTTCCTGAGAGTCCTCAGGAAAGACCACATCGGACAGGAGATGCTGGTGGCCTTCTACCACTGCGCAGTGGAGAGCATCCTCACCTACTGCATCTGCAACTGGTTCTCCAGCTGCACAGCCGCAGAGAGGAATGCGCTACAGAGAGTCGTGAGAACGGCCCAGAAGATCACCGGCGCCCCCCTCCCCTCTCTGGAAGAGCTGTACAACACGCTGCCTCAGGAAGGCCTCCAAGATCTCCAGAGACCCATCCCACCCTGGGTACGAACACTTTGCTCGGCTGCCCTCGAACAGGCGGTACAGGACCATGTTCGCAAGGACAAACAGACTGAAGCTCAGCTTCTACCCTAGGGCCATCCAGGCCCTGAACACAGCAAAGACCTAGGTTCTGGGCCCTGGACAGTCTGGACGGATTGATGGCAGCTGCTGGATTGAAAATCAGGTGTAGTGCTGAGGCACAAATGTGTACATTTCAAGCCTGCAAACTGCGACACTTTAAATGAATGTGCAATAACACTATGTGCAATATGACAACCCTAGGGTACATAAGGTTGCAGAGAATAGGAAATGTTAGAATAGGTATAGCATAGCATAGAGTACAGCAATAGGTTAGAATAGGTATAGCAGAGCATAGAGTACAGCACAGTGTTTTATTTGTACAGTATAGCATAGTGGATAGTGTACATAGCCTTTATTTGTGTAAACCAGCTCCTTTCCCTTCTTGTTTTTTTTAGTTGTTTTTTCTTTCCTAGCACCAGGGGAGCCCCCCCTCCCAAATTTCGTTGTTTGGTACCTGTACTATATCAATGACAATAAAGACCATTCATTCATTCATTCATTCATTCATTCATTCATTCATTCAAATGAGATTTCTTTAGACATAGGCCTACCTCTTCTCTGATAGTCAAATTCCGAATGGGGGATAAGTGGCATAATAGCCTATAAGTTAAGAATGCTCACTCTGATGGTCATCATATTTGGAGAGGGAAATACCAGGTGGCTGAACTACATCACCAAATAGTCAGAATAAGAGTAACCCAATAAAATAAAGTTTATTAGTTCTAAATTGCAAGCCTCTAAAACATAGGTGTAAATAGTACAGGTTTTATTAAAACTGGAACCTTAATTCAAAGTACAATTAAATAAAGTCCTCAAACATTAGGGGACACATTTTGACATTCTGCACAGCAGGTGCAGAACTCTGTACAGGGAAGGCCAACAGAGAGGCACTGGCACTTTCCACTCTCTCCACACTTTGCATCTTTGCAATATAAGTGAGTGATGTCTCTCACTTCTGTAGGTGCTGGGGTTTTTGTAAAAAGGACAGGTTGAATGGCCCCATCTCTGATAATCCACCCCTTGCCAATAGGACTCCATAACAGGGGTTTGGGCATGTGGCTGTGACACCATACCGCTGTCTGGAACATTGCTCTCTGCACATGCTGCTGAAATGCATCCTCTGTTGGCGGCAGATTTGCAGAGGCTGTATCTGATGTTGATGCAATGATGAACCTCAGTTCATCCAGGTTTGTGCACATCAATCCATTTTCCATGTTCTTCCTTCCATATAGGAGTAGCGCAAATTCTCTTGCGACTGGCACAGACTCTTCCAAGCTGGCAGAGAGTCCAAAATGGGCCAGATCTTTGAGCTCGCTGAGATGGGTCTTGAGTTTGTTGAATGCTGTTGTCTTTCCTATTCTGTACAAACTACTTGTTGTGTCACAGCCAGTGAGTGCATGACATGCTGGTAGACAGTTAGACATGTCTGGTAGACAGTTAGACATGTCTTTCATGTCCAATTTTCTCAGATATGGTGTTGATGGGGACATATCTCTCTCTCATTCCATGGCCTGTATGCATGTACACCAGAGATGAACCAAACATTTATTTGCTTGCATAATATATGAGCAGTACTTCCACATCTGTGTCATCAGACCTCACAATGATGCAGGAATATGACTCTGCAAGATGTATGGCATGGAGCACCATCCTTGTGTCTGCCTCCTCCTGATCACTGTACAGTGATGTCAAACTGCTGACTCCTGCTGTGCAGATGCTCTTCACCTCCTCCCCTTTGTCAAATCCACTTGCCAAGATGATGGAGTCATCTGAGTGTAGTCTCTGTGGGGCTGCAGTGACAATGTAGTTGCTCACAAACATGCACAGTGCAGTCTTGTTTCCACTACTCCTCAAGTACTTCCTGTAGTTTGGGACATTTGTGTTGCCAGTGATAACATGTGTAGGCCTTCCATCACTTGAATGAATGAATGAATGAATGGTCTTTATTGTCATTAATACAGTACAGGTACCATACAACGAAATTTAGGAGGGGGGGCTCCCCTGGTGCTTGGAAAAAAGACTAAAAACAAGAGGGCCAAGGGTAAAATAAAAAAAGGGAAAAGAGCTGGTTTACATAAATAAAGGCTATGTACACTATCTACTATACTATACTACTATACTATACAATAAAACACTGTGCTGTACTCTATGCTATGCTATAAATATCCTAACTTTTTCCTATATCTGAACCTTATGTACACAAGGGTTGTCATATTGCACATAGTATTTGTTGCACATTCATTAAAGTGTCGCAGTTAGCAGGTTTAGAATGTTCACAGTTGTATTTCAATATTGCACTTATGTTTACAATCTAGTAGCTGCCATCAAATTGTCTAGATTGTCCAGGGCCTAGAACCTAGGTCTTTGCTGTGTTCAGGGCCTGAATGGCCCTAGGGTAGAAGCTGAGCTTCAGTCTATTTGTCCGTGCGAACATGGTCCTGAACCGCCTGCCTGAGCGCAGCCGAACAAAGTGTTCGTTCCCAGGGTGGGATGGGTCCCTGGAGATCTTGGAGGCCTTCCTGAGGCAGCGTGTGTTGTACAGCTCTTCCAGAGAGGGGAGGGGGGCGCCGATGATCTTCTGGGCTGATCTCACGACTCTCTGTAGCGCTTTCCTCTCTGCGGCTGTGCAGCTGGAGAACCACACGCAGATGCAGTAGGTGAGGATGCTCTCCACTGTGCAGCGGTAGAAGGTCACAAGCAGCTCCTGTCTGAGGTGGTATTTCCTGAGGACTCTCAGGAAGTAGAGCCGCTGTTGTGCCTTCTTGATGATGGCTGCTGTGTTGGTCCTCCAGGACAGGTCCTCCTGTATGTGCACCCCCAGGAATCGGAGAGTTGAGACTCTCTCCACGCTCCCTCCATCGACGAGAGAAAGAGAAATCGGACCTTGATGGTCTTTTAATGGCCACACACGGCAGTTTACACTCTGATCACACACATGCAAGTTTTTTAGGTGAACACACACACAAACACAAGCACATGCACTATCTTCGGCGGGTCGCCAGGTGGAAATTGTCCTCTGCCTTTGTAACCCATCCGGGCTGCCATTCCTCCACTGGCAGCCAGGGGCAGCGGTCGCCCTTTTGGCGCGGCTTGAACCGACGCCCGGCGCCCCGGGGACCAAGTAGCGTTCTTCACCGTCGTGGTCAGGGACGGGTGTTCACTTTGGCATGTCTTTCCATGTGGGGTGAAGGAGACCCCTAGTGGACATGGGGGGAACATGCCAACCCCAAGCCACATATATGTGCCACGGCAACCAGGCTTTCACCCTTTTTGGACTCCCATCCAGGTTACTAACCAGGCCCAGCCCTGCTTAGCTTCTGAGATCTGACGAGATCAGGCTTGACAAGGTGGTACGGCCGCACACCGAGCAGGGGCTGGACCTCAGATTATTTCCTCCTGAAGTCCACGATGATTTCCTGGGTCTTTAACTGGTTCAGCAGCAGGTTGTTAACCTTGCACAGCTTGCCCAGCTGCTCCACCTAATCCCTGTACGCCGCCTCGTCCCCCCCCGAGATGCAGCCCACCACGGTGGTGTCGTCTGCAAACTTTATGATGGAGTTGCTGGGGTGGACGGGGGTGAAGTCGTGGGTGTAGAGGTTGTAGAGGATGGGGCTCAGCACGCAGCCCTGGGGGGACCCAGTGCTGAGTCTGAGGGCTGTGGAGGTGTGGGAGCCCACCCGCACCCTCTGGGGGCGGTCAGACAGGAAGTCCTTCTTGCACCTCTCCTTTGCCTCTCCAGGTCTTTGATTGACTGTGGGCCGTCATACCTGTCAAATACCATGACCACATACTGCATTTCTTGTTTTATATTTAGAAGTGACAAGATCTTCTTCAGGATGCATTCTGCTAGCTCACTGAAGGTCTGGAAGGCTGAATCATGGAGGATTTGAAGCATAGCCATGCCATCAATGATGTATGCAGATTTCTCTGTGGTGTCAGACAGCTCTTGTATCACTTCTACTACCGACTCCAGTTTTTTTTTTTTTTTGCAAGGTCTGCTTTTGTGGTTTTTCTCATCGCCCCATCGTCATAGAAGAGATGACAATTCATGACACATCACATTCTCCAATGAGAGAGAGATATGTCCCCATCAACACCATATCTGAGAAAATTGGAAAAGACATGTCTAACTGTCTACCAGCATGTCATGCACTCACTGGCTGTGACACAACAAGTAGTTTGTACAGAATAGGAAAGACAACAGCATTCAACAAACTCAAGACCCATCTCAGCGAGCTCAAAGATCTGGCCCATTATGGACTCTCTGCCAGCTTGGAAGAGTCTTTGCCAGTCGCAAGAGAATTTGCGCTACTCCTATATGGAAAGAAGAAAATGGAAAATGGATTGATGTGCACAAACCTGGATGAACTGAGGTTCATCATTGCATCAACATCAGATACAGCCTCTGCAAATCTGCCGCCAACAGAGGATGCATTTCAGCAGCATGTGCAGAGAGCAATGTTCCAGACAGCGGTATGGTGTCACAGCCACATGCCCAAACCCCTGTTATGGAGTCCTATTGGCAAGGGGTGGATTATCAGAGATGGGGCCATTCAACCTGTCCTTTTTACAAAACCCCCAGCACCTACAGAAGTGAGAGACATCACTCACTTATATTGCAAAGATGCAAAGTGTAGAGAGAGTGGAAAGTGCCAGTGCCTCTCTGTTGGCCTTCCCTGTACAGAGTTCTGCACCAGTGGAGGCTCCTCCATAGAGGTGGAGGAGGCCTGGCCTCCCCAATAATTTGAGAGAAGAGAGAGATTTAAAAAAGCAATAATTATATTTATTTTATTTATTTATTTAACAAAAAACATATTTTAAAAATGTTTATATTAATATTATTTCCGTTTTGTTCATAAATCTGAATGTTTCCATGGCTAAAACCCAATATTGCAATTGTAAAGCACCTACAGGCCAGAATCCCTATCCGTTTGTATTGAGGAGGCCAGGCCTCCTGTCGGAAAGTCCAGGCCTCCTGTCGGAAAGTCCAGGCCTCCTGTCGGAAAGTGGTTTCTCATAGAAGTCAATGTAATGCAATTTTTTTCATGGCAATATGTGATTGGCTAAATCACTGAAAATGGGTGGGCACAGGAGGCCTGGCCTCACCATGCATTGAGTCCAGGGCTGAAAGATTGACATTTTGTTCGTCCAATCACATGAAGCCATTTTGACTTCAGTCAAAGAAACACTCGCGGTGGCTTTAAGTGCTTTGCTTAAAATGACCTCGGAAGTCTGCGAGATTCTGGCGCGATTTATACATCGAATAGGTAGACAACATTTAGGATTTATTGAACAGTTTTATTTTTAATATTAATAATTAATAATTGTATGTAGTATGTTGTGGTGAATGTTGTGAGCCTGAAGGGACAATAGCTGCTGCAGGCGGACCAGAGATTCATGCCAATTGTTTTGTTTATTTGATGACCCATTGTGCAGGTAACTTATTACATATGTTGTTTGAGTTCTATGTTTTGGTGCATTTTGTAAGAGTCCACTCGTGGTGTTGCTAGCATTCGCGATCTAGGGCATGGCTAGTCAGTAACGTCATGTTCAGGGGTGCACATAACTGGTGCGCCAGTGCGCATGCGTCGCCAAAATGCATCCTGCGCGGCAGATCAGCCGCATGAACGCGCTCTTGCGCACCAACAGCTGGAAGCGCTGGGAGAGGAATTTACTTCCTCAAAATCCACCTGCTGACTGCTGACTGCTGCATCACTGCAAGCCCCACTAAGTAACTATTTGCCGTCCCCGACGAGTAATCCATCACAACAGTCGACCGACGACGACCACGGCGACTCCCCTCACGAAAACATTCGGAAAGTATCGTAAATCGTACTTTCATTCCGCGTATCGCGTATCGCACGGTTATCACGCCGCAGCGCCGCCACGTGAAAATTCAGTCCCAAACGACTCGTCGCTAAAAGGAAAAACAACACCAAGGGACTTAACGTTTCTTTTCTCTGAAGCTTTCAAACGTTCAGACGTTTGTTTTACAGCTTCATTATCGCACATAGACCCCTGATCCAGGGAATATGGTTGGGAATTCTATTAGAAAAAGAAAAAAAAAGACTTTGTTGCACAATCAAAATAATGAGCTATTTAAAGTGATAGCCTACAACATCCTCTACCATGGTTGAAATTGAGGACAGTATTAACAGCAGTCAAGAGAGCAGTGATGAAGATGATTAAGCTTGTAGCATAAATAAATGCTTAGGCTGTAACTTTTTGTTGAAAAGTTGATTTCAGTGTTTACAGAACAGAGCAGTGCTTAAAGAGATGTCAGTTGATTGCATTGTGTTTAAAGGAGTCTGACAGACTTTCATGCTTAAAGAGCAGTCATTTGATTTTGCATTTGTTTATTTTGTTTTGCACACAATAATTTGTTCGTTCATCTTTATTTATGAATAAATGTCGTTTTGCTACTATAAGTTATCCATGTATCCCTTTTGTATCCATCCTGTGGGACGGGTCGTGACTCGCGAGCTCGGGGAGCACCAAGCAGCATCCCTAGGTGCTCCTCTGAGCACTGGCCCCAAAAAGTTATGTGCACCCCTGGTCATGTTGCATTCCACATGTAGTACCTTTTTCCGCCACACGCGTGTATGAGTGCTGTTCTGCAGGATAAATATTAGAAATGGATTAAGTATTGTTCTGAATTTACATTTACATTTTTGGCATTTAGCAGACGCCTTATTCCAAAGCGACTTACTTGTATGTTGTGTGTCTGATTGACAGTGTTTGAGTGCTTTTGACATGTCATTGATTGTATGTAGTATGTTGTGGTGAATGTTGTGAGCCTGAGCAGAAGGGACAATAGCTGCTGCAGGCGGACCAGAGATTCATGCCAATTGTTTTGTTTATTTGATGACCCATTGTGCAGGCAATAAAAGCTGCTTCATCCACCATCCTGAGAGTGTCCCAATCCCTTCAGTACCGCCAAACACAAATTAATATTTTTTAACAAAGACAGATAAGAAGCAAGCAAGAAGCGAGCAAGCGGAAACAAATTTGGCCTCCTCAATTCTGGAAGTCACCAGCCTCCACTGTTCTGCACCTGCTGTGCAGAATGTCAAAATGTGTCCCCTAATGTTTGAGGACTTTATTTAATTTTTTTTTTAAATAAACATTATTTATTCACAAAATGCGGCTGATATTCTGTCTGCGCCTATCAGCATTCATTAAAAATCCTCCAATACAATAACATTTTTTATCTGTGTGTGTGTGTGTGTGTGTGTAAAACTCACTGTTAAAATACATAGGGGAGAACGCGGGGCGCCGGTCAATTGCAAGTCTATGCCAGGACGAATACTTTTCGCGTACACGTGAGCTGTAGCAGCGCTCCAATTGGCTGTCTCTATTTCTTGGCCAGGGCGCACAAATGTGCGTCCTCCTGAATCTCCGGTTGTATTGCAGACAATGCATTATGCTGAGGACTCCCGACTTCCGGTTTTCCGGACTTCGGGCTTCCGGAGTATTTTAAATGAACATTCGTAATGTCTGTCTCTGATGTTCATGGTCAATTAAATCAGCCTATTTTGTGCAACTAATAATGTTCCCGCTAATGGGTTAACCAAGCAGCCTCGCACCTAACGTGCAAGCACCTATCTTCGAACTATTCATAGCAATATGCGCGGGGCAAGGCGGAGGTACGGGTAAACACGGCTCATGTTCTGTCATCAAAGGTAAGGGTTGGTTTTCTTTAACTCAGCTGATGCATTGTTGTGTTTCTGACATGGTCTGGTTGTGTTTCTGACATGGTCTGGTTGTGTTACAGACATGGTCTGGTTGTGTTTCTGACATTGTCTGGTTGTGTTACAGACATGGTCTGGTTGTGTTTCTGACATGGTCTGGTTGTGATACAGACATGGTCTGGTTGTGTTTCTGACATGGTCTGGTTGTGATACAGACATGGTCTGGTTGTGTTTCTGACATGGTCTGGTTGTGTTTCTGACATGGTCTGGTTGTGTTTCTGACATGGTCTGGTTGTGTTTCTGACATGGTCTGGTTGTGATACATCATTGAATGTGTTGACCTGCTGTGATGTGTTGACCACCATCACTCTCCATCATCATCCATCATGTGTCTATGAAATAGATAGTACTGTACTACTGACTGCAGCATTCATCTCTGCTCATTGATGTAGCCATGTCACACAGACACATAGTACACATATTCATCTGCTACCTTTATTAACCTGAGTGTAGCTGTGAGGCCTGTACTAGCCTTGTTGACTAGACTTCCTCCTTGTCTGACACTGGGTATTGGACCGTACCGACGTCCATAGACCGGTCACTCTTCCACCTCAGTGTCTGTAGTTGACAGGGTAACTTCTCCATGGCCCACACGGTCATTTTAAGGGTGAAAGTTGAAATTATACAATGGTTGTAACGCCAGTGCGTGTTTTATGCGCGTGCACGCGGAAAAAAAATCGTGCGCGCGCGAAAGAGGACCCCCCCCGCCACACTGCTGTGCCCCACCCAAAAATGTTTGCACCAGCCGCCACTGCTTTGAATTAAGGTTCCAGTTTTAATAAAACCTGTACTATTTACACCTATGTTTTAGAGGCTTGCAATTTAGAACTAATAAACTTTATTTTATTGGGTTACTCTTATTCGGACTATTTGGTGATGTAGTTCAGCCACCTGGTATTTCCCTCTCCAAATATGATGACCATCAGAGTGAGCATTCTTAACTTATAGGCTATTATGCCACTTATCCCCCATTCGGAATTTGACTGTATCAGAGAAGAGGTAGGCCTATGTCTAAAGAAATCTCATTTGCAATAGAACTTTATGAGATATTTCCATACAACTACTGGTTAGTGTTCAATAGCACCCTAGACAATTCAGTAATTATATATTTTTCAGGGATTTCTGTTTTTCTGATAAATGAGAGAAAGGTGATGGAGTCCTATGTTCCTGTCACCAAAAAGTACAATTTCCGTCTAAACTAAAGCTAAGTTTACAGGACTATAATTCAGTATTTATTTAGGTAAATAGTTGTCTGACTATTTGGTGATGTAGGACAACCACCTGGTTCATACCTCAGCAAATCTGAAGAGGAAAAGAGTGATCATTCTCAAGTTATGGGCTTTTTTGTCACCTTCCCCATATTCGGCCTGGTCTATTTTGGGTCTTTTTCAGGGATTGGGGTAGCTCTAAAGAACAACCCAAAAAACATATTTTCCCCAAAAATAAAATTTGACAACAATCAATTTCATTAATGGGAGACCCTAAAGATAAGAAAAATCATTGTTGTCATTTGTTCTACCTCGGGTAGGGGTATCTCAAAATCTGAGGGCCCTTCCTGCTAGACTATTATGTCACGATGTTCAGTCTCATGCTCCTCCAAAAGTGCAACAAACTGTCTGTGATTCAATGCCCTTGCCCTGATAAAGTTAACTATTTTAGTTACAACATCAATAACATGGTACATTTTTAGCCCTGTAAAAATACAAATTTCTGTTCAGGGTCCATTTCACTCACTTTGTCTTGCATTCGCTTCAAAAGTCCAACATTTTCCCCCGTCAGATTTGGACACCCGTCTGTTGTAACACCTGCCAATTTGTCCCGTTTCAGTCCCAGCTTATCCAAGCATTCATTTACCTCCGTGAACAAATCACTCCCTGTTGTCGTCCCTTTCATTGACTGCATTGCTGCCAGCTCCTCCGTAATCTTAAAGTCCTTCGTTATCCCACGTACAAAGACGAGTAACTGGACATCGCAGCTCTCATCCAAAGCCAATGAGAAAAAGTCAAAATTGTCCGCTTTGTTTTGCAGCTGAAGTTCCAGATTTCCCGCGATTTCCTCGATCCTTCTTGTTACGGTTCGCCTGGAGAGAGACACATTCTCAAATGCCTCTTTTTTCTCTGGGCATATTAGCGCCGCAGAGTCCACCAAACACTCTTTGATGAATTCCCCCTCAGAAAATGGCTTACTGTTTTTTGCTATTTTGTGGGATATCACAAAACTTGTCTTGACCGCTCCATCCCTGGATGTGTACAGTTTGGTAAAAAGTCCTTGTTGGGTATGCAGCTTAGCTAGCAACGCACCAGATGCCCGTTCCCGCTCTACGTCAGTCGTTCTTATATTTGGCTGCATGTTGAGTCTCGTAGTGGCGATTTAAATTGTAGTCCTTAAACACAGCGATCTGTAATCCATAAACTGTCATCACAAAAAAGGCTTTTATTCTGAAATATTGTTTTCAGACTTTTATTCAGATTTGTTTTTTCTTCTGACTTTTATTCTGAAATTATTATTTTTTTCAGACTTTTATTCTGACATTATTTTTTTCTGACTTTTATTCTGAAATACATTTTTTCAGACTTTTATTCTGAAAAAGAAGTTTCAGACTTTTCCAGTTGAACATAAACTAAACTATTTAAATGCTGCTATTGTTTGCGAAAGATACTTACATCCCACCATTTTTTTTCAGAGGATGCAAATGTATATTTATAATGTAGCATAGGCTGCGAGACCAGCAGAAAAACTAGATCTATAATTCTAACTGGATAGTACTTCGTTTCCAATCATAGTTAGCTAGATTACTTACTTAGCTAGCTTACCTTTACTTATCAAATGTACATTTTGTGATATAAACGCAGTGCACACACACCGACAATGCATGTCTAGCATAGGCACAGCACATCACCATAATAGCGATTTTTTTTGTTATGCTTGTTGTAAATAAAAGTTATATGATGCATTGAAATGACATTAAACTAAGATAATAAGATGGTTATCATCATTTTTCAAATCTTTATTAATAAGTTATTACAGAAACAGTAAGTGACATTTTCCGAGAGCGAAATCTGTTGTTGTATTTAAAAATGGCGGTTAAGGGTGAACTCTGAACATGGGATGACGATGTTGTGACGATTTCCATTGACCAATCAACGGTCTGCAGCGTCACACGTCACACACAGCCTGGCAAAAATGACCTCTCGCTACCCCTCTGAAACGAGAACTAAAACGGCCTGGCTCGGCCCGGCTCGGCCCTGCTCGGTTGGCAGTGGAGAAAGCAAAACAAACCGGTACGGCACGGGTCGGCACGGTAGTGAAAAAGCGCCATAACATAGTCACGCACGCACATACGTAAATTGAAAATAAAATTGTCGCCTTCAAAATAAAAGCAATGCAATTGTACTGGACACATTGCCTACACTTATTTATTTGTTATTTCTATTATTATGAAAAGCTTTTTTTTTTACCTCACACAGGGCCGACCAGGGACAGCCATAGGGCCGCACAATGCCCAGGTCTGTCCTTGACCCTCACCAATCTGGCTTTAAGGCTGGGCACTCTACTGACACTGCTCTCCTTGGTGTCACGGAGGCCCTCCACTCTGCTCAAGCTTCCTCCCTCTCCTCTGTTCTCACTCTCCTGGACCTGTCGGCTGCTTTCGACACAGTAAACCACCCAATCCTTTTCTCCACCCTCTCAGAACTGGGCATCTCTGGCTCTGCACTCTCCTGGATTGCATCCTACCTGGCTGGTCGCTCTTACCAGGTGATGTGGAGAGGATTGCTGTCCTCCAAACGAGCCCTCACCACTGGGGACCCCAGGGCTTCGTCCTAGGGCTCGGTTTCTCTTACCACTGCTATGCAGACGACACTCAACTCTTTCTGTTCTTTCCCCCTTCTGACTCACAGGTGGCAACATGTGTCTGCATTTCTGCTTGGATGTCAGTCCACTACCTGAAGCTCAACCTTAACAGGACTGAGCTACTCTTCCTCCCTGGAAAAGCCTGCCCTCTCCAAGACTTCTACATCACAGTAGAGAACTGTACAGTGACCTTCTCCCAGACAGCCAAGAACCTTGGGGTGATCCTCTACAACCACTTATCCTGTGCAGCGAACATCACAGCGACAGCACACGACTGCAGATTCTCCCTCGACAACATCAGAAGGATACATCCATTTCTCACCAGAGAAGCAACTCAACTCTTGGTCCAGACACTGGTCATCTCCCGCCTTGACTACTGCAACGCACTCTTCGCCGGGCTCCCCGCCTCCTCCATCAGACCTCTGCAGCTCATCCAGAATGCTGCCGCCCATCTGGCATTCAACCTCCCCAAATTCTCTCATGTTACCTTTCTCCTTCGCACCCTTCACTCAATCCCAGTACCAGCTTGCATCAGATTCAAGACTCTGGTGCTCGTTTACCGGGCGGAAGGGAACTGCCCCCTCCTACATGCAAGCCGCCAAATACCTGCCCGTTCACTCCGCTCTTCCAGCTCTGCTGGCCAACTGGCACCACCACCTCTACAGGGATGCAGCAGTCGCGCTACCCGGTCACAACTTTTCACTGTCCTGGCTGGTGGAACGAGCAGTTACTCCCTGTCTTCTGCCGTAAACTGAAGACCCATCTCTTCTGGATACACCTTAAGTGTCCCTCCTGAAACCTCCCCGTGATGGTTATAAATCTGTTATAAAATAAAATATGATGATCACATAATACAAAGCTTTCCAGGATTCTAGAAACATCATTTTACAAGACTTGATTATTAATTAAGAACTTGATTAACTTGATTAAGAACTTGATTAAGAACACTGTTATTGCAATATGTTTCTGTTATGTCACTGTGGCACTGTGTCCTCCTTATCACTCAAGATCAGATTATCTTTGATTGTCTGAAAGTTGCCAATTAATTGGATTCCAAGCAATGCTTTGTCAGCTGAGCAGAGTGCAGAGTGAGAAACCTGATCAATAGAGTATGATGATCTGGACCCCATCTCAGACAGACACTTTTATCCAGAGGACTTACTGTAAGTACATGTACCAAGTATGTGAAACCACTACTTCACAATCATTGCAAGTAAGTATAGGTGCTACTAGCAGCCACAGTGCTAGAGAAGTATGCCACACACACACACACACACACACACACACACACACACACACACACACACACACACACACACACACACCGATTCTTCCTCCCTCAGTCAGTCAGTGTCTAAACTGTATGACAAGCATGCCCTAACATCATTGGGATATTTCATTACTTAGGGTAACACTTCTTTCTTCCACACAATTGAAATAGTTGAATTACTTCCTGTGGGTTTAACCCTTAAAGTACTGGTGGTTGGCTGCTAAGCTTGTCACTGTATTGTAAATATAGGAGTTTGATAGTTCTGTCGGAGATGTTTGTGATGAAACCGAACAGGATATAGCAATGAAATGCAACCAGAGGCTTTGCATTAGAGGCTGACATCTTCTGTTATGTGTGAAAATTAGCTGATGAACTTAAATAAGCTTCTCTCATTGCTCTCTTTCTCAACTCCCTCCCTTCTCTGTCGTTCTCAATCTTTTGACAGCAGTTCTGTCACGAAGGCAAAGTCAATAGCTCAGTAAAGTGGGTAGAGTTAGAGGTTAGGTGATTTCGCAATATAATATTGTAGGTGAGATTCGTCTCTTTTCAGCAGTAGGCCTATCATTAGATCCATTCTTTATTATTAGGATTTAAAAGCTATCGAAGTAAAAAAGTTAAAAGCTATCGAAATTCATGTATTGTTTTTTAAGCTAATTCAATTATACCACGGTTCGATGAAAACAAGCATTGGATTGGCCGAGAGGTGTTCACGTTATTTAATAGAGCTTGCGCCTCTTGCGATAATATCATGGTTAAATCACCTATACTTTTGGGATCTAGCCTATATTTTTCAGCGCAGCGCAGAAACCACCACAATCTATCTATATAAGTAGGCTACTTTTTTTTTTACTTGTCACAAACTTCGGATTTGTCACAAACTTCGGATTTGTTGTGGAAACGTTAAAGTAATAATGGTATTGAGGCCGTGATTTATGAATACAGTGAATACATACACAGTTAATTGTTTCCAAACTTGTTTGTTGTGATTTTGCACAAGACTTTGCCTGGGGCTGTTATTGAGGTAACCCCCTGTCATGAGGGGTTGTTGCTGTGGAAACATCCCTATTGCCAGGGAATGTTGCTATAAAAAACACTCTGAAGAGTATGACGGGTCCAAAGTCCATCTCCAAATGTTCTAATTCCAGTCATGGGACCACTCTCCTCGGAGCGGCAACAATAACTATGCCAGCTGGCTAACATGGATGTAGCCCTGAGTGTCATGACAACAGTTACCCAATGTACTCATCCCTAATCCTGACCTAAAGCATTACGTCGGATACCATACAATGCTGACCTTAGATTGACATCCAATATCAACTTCATTCTACTCCATCCAAACTCGGATCCAGGAAAGGCTAATACGCCTGGGCTCTCTGGTATCCTACAGATTAATACATTCTGATCTATTAAATTGTGAAATGTGTCCTGTGTATAATATAAACCCCTAAAAAAAAAGTTCGGAAACGCTTTTTGTTGTTGATTATTCTTCCCCTTTAATAATACCAATTGGTATTGTATTTTATATCATTGGAAAGCCTGATTAGTCACCTTTACAACGAGGTACAACTTGTAAGGATCATGCATTCGTGGAATGAGCAACACAGCTAAACGTGTGGGTAGCGCCCCAAAAATATTTGCCAAAATCCCCTATATTCTTCTGTTGGTATTCACTCTCGTTTTGAGTTGCTTGGTGGATTGGATGATTGCACTCTCCCACAGTAATAAGGAAAAAACAACACATATTGGCCATTTTTACACTTTATTAATTGTACATTGTCAGGGACCTCAGTGGTGTGTGGAAGATCCATATGCAGTCACAACAGCTTGGCACCTCCTCCTCATGCTGGTCACCAGCCTGGTCACACACTGCTGTGGGACGGCATCCCATACCTCAACTATAGGATTTGCCGCAAGTCAGCCAACATGGTTGCATTGGTCACTCTGGCACGTACAGCACGCCCAAGCTGACCCCACAAGTGTTCAATTGGGTTGAGGTCTGGACTCACGGCAGGCCATTCCACCCTCTCCACTCCCAAATACTGGAGGTGCTCTGTGATGATCCTGGCTCTGTGGGGGCGAGCGTTGTCATCATGGAGGATGGAGTTAGGTCCCAGATTCTGGAGATATGGGATCGCCACTGTCAATTAGGTGCCAGTCACACACCTGTGACTGACATACACCTGCCAGCACTTGAAGCTCAAAACGAGAGTGAATACCAACAGAAGAGGGGATTTGCAGGGGATTTTGGCAAAACATTTTGGGCCGCTACCCACACGTTTAGCTGTGTTACTCATTCCACGAATGTATGATCCTTACAAGTTGTACCTCATTATAAAGGTGACCAATCAGGCTTTCCAATGATATAAAATACAATTGGTATTATTAAAGGGGAGGAATAATCAACAAGAAAAGCATTTCCGAACTTTTTTTGAGAGAGAGAGAGAGAGAGAACTAGCCGAGAGGATGTTGAAGTAAAATCTGGGGTCAGTCATCAACATGGGAGATGCATATAAAACAAATGTCAAGCCAAATAGTGACCCTTTCCTTTGATGGTAAAATACCGTAAAATCAAAAGGTGACATTCCGTACTTTTGCTAAAACCTAAATTGCTAGAGTAGGCCATGATCAGACCAAAATGTACTTTTTAGACGAACTTTCCAAAGACAAACAGAGGGCACTTTATTATGTCATGCTCCTTTCCTGACATGGGACTCCTGAGCCAACAGGTAATCGACTTGTTGACTGTTGGCACTGATCAGCAGAAAGCCTTCCTTCATATGAAAGGTGGCAAAAGAAGCGTTGCAGTATGTAGTCACCAATGTAACGAGAGGTCAGGGTCCATGTCACTTTCATAGTGAAAACACACAAGAGACCAGACAGAGAGGGTAAAATGAAGCATATAAACCTTTATTGAACAGCTCAGAAAGAAAAACATATTGTACAAAGTGAATATACAGCAAAAGACATGCTGTTCAAGTGGAGATTCAATGTCAGAAAAGTAAATTAAAAAGACATTAAGCAAAAAAATTGACCAAATCCATTAGTAAAATAAACTGCAGACCCAGTTACTGCATGAAGAGTATACCTGACATTTTGTCATCATTCACCCCAACCCTCCTAATCTATCCCTTTTCCAAAACAGCCATCACATCCTACCACTAAAATATATACAAAAAGCACAGCCTTCCTCCTGACTGCTCTGCACTAACACTAGGATTAAAGATATGTAAATAACATGGGGGGGGCGGTGGGAAGAGACGCACTGAAAACAGTCCTTATACGAGAACAGTCCGGAGGCAGGAACAGGGCCACGGGGACATTTGCTACTGTGACTCATCCTCAGGACAGGAGTGCCAGGTGAGCCTCTCCTCATAAAAGGAGATGACCACCTGAGGACAGCGAGTGTTTGCTTCACGGGCCGGAACCAGATCAGCCTCGTCTGAGCTCTTCCTGTAGAGCAGAGGGAGAAAAAGAATAGCTCAGGACTCATACTAATTATAGACCTTTAGTAGCAAGTTTGATAAACTTCCATCATGTCAGTCATGCTCTCATTTCCATGGCAACCCAAAGCTTACAAACTAGCAAGGACCGAAGCGTATTTATTTAAGACATTTCTGAAAATGTCCCTAATAAAAAGGCAGATTCACATAAGTGTAAACAAAAGTTGGAAGTGCATTATGACAAGTACGGTAGTAAGGAGGACTTCAAAAGGCAGGGAAATCTGCGCTCTGTGTCTAATGTTATCTATCTGACGTTACATGTTTTGTGCATGATAGTGGTGCATTTTAACATTTCATGTCGCATTTCCCCCCTTTGATGGCATATGACGCTATTGCACTTATTAAACTAAAACTGCGCTCCGTGTCTACTAACGTTATCTACCTAATGTTACATATCTTACGGCTGATTTGGGCATGATAGTCATGCATTTTGACATATTTCCATGTCGTATTTCCCCCCTTTGATGGCATATGACACCCGAATTTAACTAAAGCCACAAAGTTGTTGCACGGTTGTCCTATATCAGTGTAGACTGGCACGGTAGGAGCACAGTTGATAGCCTACAGAGCACTGTTATTCTGTCATGGTCTGATAATGAAGCAATGTTCTTTGTTATTTGATGACTTGATTTGACGTGTTTGATCGATTGATAGTGTAAAACTTAAATTGTGAATGAATCACTAACGTCAATGTTTTTCTATGACACTACTGATGACCCATCAGGGTCTTGAAGGGTTGTCCCATCTATTTTCATTGGGAAAGATTTCAACCACTACCTACGCCTTGTGGCTCTGTTCAGAGGCCTTGGCACCAAAGTGAGCAGCACTCCAAAACGAGCCGTAGGGAAGGGAATCGGGAATGGGCCTTAAAAGCCGTCCTAAAACCCCCCTAGCAGCCATAACTCTCCCCCTAGCCAGCCGGGGTTCGAACTAACGATCTGCCGACCTTGCGATCATTAGACGTAATCTAATAACTGTTAATCATGAACACCCCCAATTTCAAGTATTGCCATGTAGAGTTGGGTTCCAAACAAAGTTGGGTTTCAAAGCGACTACAAAAAGCAATACGAGTGAATGTGTGATTTGAGTGGGGACAACAAGTACAAGGTCGGCATTTGTGCATGTGAGACTCACCATTTCATTAAGAACATCAGTTCACCACTGCTGTCCGTTGCGCCGATGATCCTCTCTGGGTCCAGGTTCCTGGCAAAGCCCCGTGGCTTTTCAATCTGAAACAGACAACACAATAAATAAATGACCATTTACCACAACACAGATCAGCTCTCTGGGAACCTGCATACTTTACCTTTTTATGTGAACTGTAAGTAGGCTACACCAGGTCACATGAACCAGCAATGGCTCATAACGCAGGATCCCCATCTCCCGTTTGTGTAGCAGGACACTAGACTGTTGCAGGGCCTTACACCCAATTAATGTAACCCCCCCCCCCCCCCCCCGGTCTCAGGGTGGACACCGAGACCCCATTTAAACCTTGCATTAAAACATTGTGTATCCAGATACTGTCCATATTGTGATTGTGTCTACATGAAAGGACAGGTGTAAATGGAAAAGGCTATCTAAGTGGGTACAATCATTGCATGCACATACACTTGATAACCACAGCTGCACACCCACCGTATCCTTCTTCTTCTTAGCCTTGTTTTCCTCGGTCTCTGGCTCCTCAGTGGAGGACTTCCTTTTGTTGGAATCAGGCTTCTCCACTACATTCTTCTGCGATTCAAGGAACGCCGAAATCAGCTCCGGACAGTCAAGGTTCTCCTCCGGCTCCCATGTGTTATCAGTCCTGAAATATAAAAAAAAATAAATGATCACCAAGCCAATAATTCACATTTAATTCTACAAACATAGCCCCATACCAGGGAAGCACTTCCAGGTTGTACTCACTCTGTAAAACCTTTCCATTTTAGAAAGAATTCCACCTTCCCGTTGACAATGCGCTGATCCATCACCTTCTCGACAACAAACTCCTCTGGTGGCTCCTGGGTCTCCTTCTTCCCCTTTCCATTCACCTTCTTACCCATGGTAGGCTGCAAAGCAAGAGGAGATTTCATCTTTTGAAAGAGATGAGTGATTTTAAAAGCTTGATGTGATCCATCAAATGCTCAAAGGCTATCCTGGTCATCAATAAAACCGTTACATTTTTCATGTGAAACTTTGGTGACAGCCTATAAAGCCTAGCTAACATTAGGTATGTCCTAGGTGGAAAGTTTACACTGCCTAATAATACCTCCACCCGAAACATTGTGTAGATAAGACCCATCGTTATCGTTTCATTCGTTTGTTTTGGTCAACTTTATTTTACTGGCCGTTTGTTGCTAAGCAACGATCGTGGATAATTAACTATGGTTTCCCTCGCAAACGCCGCAGATTCATTGCGAATCGGTGCATCATCTGGGTGATGAGCTCGAGGCCTCATACTTTTCTATCTGGTATTCTTATTGCACGGTGACGAACAATGCTATCAATCTAATTAACTCGCAGAACAACTTGTATACTACTGCAATTTTAAATAGTACAATGTTTGCGTAACATTTGATATGGCAACGTTTAGTCGTATCGTGTTGAGTGCATTGTTCTCACTGATCTGGTAGCTAACCAGCAAGCCAAACGTTGTCTCACTCTAATCTAAAACACGATAGCTTCATTAGCTTGCTAGCTAGCCAACAATGAATGGCCGGTCGACTTTGTGGATATGAAAAGTCCCGCTAATATCGTTACGTTGAAAGTTTCACCAAATCAACTAGCTAGTCACCTACACAATTGAGTGCATAGAAAACATTACATTCCAAAACGACTCAATTCATTGCAAAAAACAACCGCGGTTTAAGCAGCTAGTTAGCCAGAATAGCGAGAGGGTTGCATAATGGCCTACCTAGCCAAGCTATGGGTGGCTAGCGACACCGTGTGCAAAAGCAAACAGCTAGCTACTAGCTAACAAAGACGAAAGAATAAACATCAGCAACTAAATCGAAAACATTTGGAAGTTGCATTTCAAGGGACCCACCTTATAAAATCGGTTGCAGGAGGCAGATACAAGCTTGGTGTCCAGATGTAGAGGAAGAGATGACTTCTCTGCCGCGTGTAATGCTGTATATATGCTGCTGCGTGCGCGCCAAAACGGGGAACCCCTCCTCCCTCTTCCTCTTGTTTTTTAATAGATTCTACGGGTGCCGACGAGGTACAAACGCTCCATGATGTTGTTCTTCGTTCCTGCAGCTGGATCATAGACGCGTTTGTCTTTATATATGAGCTGGATACCTCGTAGTTGGGAAATCAGATTGACCTCACCACAACATCTAATGTTCTAGCCGGATAGAACTATTATTTCCTCTATATATATATATATATATATATATATATATATATATATATATACATATATATATATATATATATACATACATATATATATACATACATTTTCATGTAAATATATATATACAGTACAGGCCAAAAGTTTGGACACACCTTCTCATTCAATGCGTTTCCTTTATTTTCATGACTATTTGGTACATTGTAGATTCTCACTGAAGGCATCAAAACTATGAATGAACACATAGGAATTATGTATTTAACAATAAAGTGTGAAATAACTCTAAATATGTCTTATATTTTAGATTCCTCAATATAATAGCAAAGGGTGGCAAAGGGTGGCTACTTTGAGGAATCTAAAATATAAGACATATTTAGAGTTATTTCACACTTTTTTGTTAAGTACATCATTCCACATGTGTTCATTCATAGTTTTGATGCCTTCAGTGAGAATCTACAATGTAAATAGTCATGAAAATAAAGGAAACACATTGAATGAGAAGGTGTGTCCAAACTTTTGGCCTGTACTGTATATCAAATAGACTGAAGCTCAGCTTCTACCCTAGGGCCATTCAGGCCCTGAACACAGCAAAGACCTAGGTTCTAGGCCCTGGACAATCTAGACAACTTGATGGCAGCTACTAGATTGTAAACATAAGTGCAATATTGAAATATAACTGTGAACATTTCAAACCTGCTAACTGCGACACTTTAAATGAATGTGCAACAATACTATGTGCAATAGGACAACCCTTGCGTACATAAGGTTCAGATATAGGAAAAGTTAGGATCTTTATAGCATAGCATAGAGTACAGCACAGTGTTTTATTGATTGTATAGTATAGTAGTATAGTATAGTAGATAGTGTACATAGCCTTTATTTATGTAAACCAGCTCTTTCCCCTTTTTTATTTTACCCTTGGCCCTCTTGTTTTTAGTCTTTTTCCAAGCACCAGGGGAGCCCCCCCAACTAAATTTCGTTGTATGGTACCTGTACTGTATTAATGACAATAAAGACCATTAATTCATTCATTCATATTGTTATTAACAAACAATGGAGTAAAACAAGTGTATATGATCGGTTCTGAAGGGGTAAGACAGTTGAATTAGATCATGGCATTGTACATTATATTTAAGAATAATAATACAGTGCCCTCTGTAGAAATTGTTTTTTTTCTTCTTTTGGCGATATAGTCCAAAAGCGTTTATTTGACATCAAACAATTACTATTAGGTTAAAGTGGAGATTCTCAGCTAGAAGATATTGTACACAGTATGTATTTACAATCACCATTTAAACATGACAACACTAGTATTAATACCCCCTATTTCAGGGCATCAAAAGTAATGGGACATTGGCTTGACAGGTGTTTCTGGTTAGGCAAATGTGTTGTGTCAAATAATGTGTGCAGGCATAACAGAACTGTCAATGTTGCCTTTGGAGTCTGCTATCGGTGTGTCAACACGAGGACCAAAGAGATGTCAATGAAAGTCATGGGGAAGCCACTATTAGGCTGAAATATCAGAATAGCCAACATCTTTGTCTTACCAAAAACAACAGTTTGGTAAATAATTAAAAAGACAGACAACATTGGTGAGCTCAGCAGTTGCAAACAGCTTGGTAGGCCAAGGAAGACTTCTACAGTGGATGAATGCTCACCATAATTTAGAAAACCCCTAAAACAACTGTCCAGCAGATTAGGAACATTCTCCAGGAAGTAGGCGTGAATGTGTCAGAGACAACCATCTACAGACACCAGCCGAACTACAGAGGCTTCACTGCCAGGGGTGCAAACCGGTGATGGCCCAAAAAGGTGAAAACAAAGAAAATGATCAATGCACGGCTAACCTTTTTTTTGGCGGGGGGCAGCGCTAATGGTGGTCTATGATGCGCATGTAAATAGCAGCAGCCCTGACTTTAACACCCGCATAATTACTTTGAAAACAGTTTACTGTGACTGTGTTCTCCACGCTGTCTGGAATTGTACCTAGCTGGCTGAAGCTAAAAGTTATTTCAACAGCGGTGGAGTTTAGCAGACAGGAAGATTTGTTAGCTCGCTCATCATGTGACTTGGATGAGACTTAGACCCCCCCCCCAAAAAAATATATTTAGCAGATCTACACAATTCACATGGATGACCTATTTTGAGGTAAAAACGGCTAATTTAGCAGAAAGGTGACAAGTTTGCACCCCTGCACTGCAGGCTGCAGAGAGCTCTGTGTCACATTGATATACAAATTCCAGATTGTCCCTTTAAAGTGAAATAATATGTCACACAGACTGTGAAATGTCAGCAAAATGTGTTTATGTTTGTGGATGTAAACCAACATTTGTGCAACCAAAAAGCTTGTGGGGCAGATAAATCATCTCTGTGGATGTGTGCAGTTCTGTGGTCCTCTAGGGTTCTCTTGCTTTTTCATTATCTGCCTCTGCCAAAAGTGTTCATGCTTGTATGTTGGGGTGCTAAGGCAGTAGGCTACATTTCCTTACAAACTAGTCATTACAATAGTTAGGCTAATTAGCCGATGACAAGCAACACTAATAACAAGTGGAGGTCTGACCAATTGTGACCAAACTCAGTGAGCTCTCCCATATAGAGGTAAGAAACAAAGGGAGGATGCATGTATTTGAACAGGGCCCTGAAGTGGAAGAGTCGACAGCAAACACTGGACCCCCATAGCATTTGAGAACAAAAACAGAGGCATATAAGTTTTTACTTTTATTTGAACCATGTCACCAATAACATCATTAGTGCTCTCAGAAAAACAAGTTTCATACTCAGTTTTCAGCATCCTTTTTCAAAATAACACAATCAATCTCAGCTGAGCAAAGAAAGAATATACATGGTCAAACCCAAAAATTAAATAAGAAATTGTAAAAAAGAAACAAAACATTAAAAAGGAAAATAACTCAGGACTCATGTACTCTTACACACATAAAACCTTTGTGTGCATGCAAGTGCACACAACACACACACACACACACACACACACACACGTTCACACAGAGTCACATACAAACTAAAAGTGCCTAACAAAAAAGAAAACAAGAAAAGAAAAAAGCAACTGTTCAATGTATCATAGAAGGGCGTCCCAAGGTGTTTATTCAAAGAAAACAACAACTGCATAGATCTTTCATCCATTCCAAAGTTATTCTTTAACTCCAACTGACTTTCTATTAGAACTCTGTATAACTGTTTTGTCTATTTTTTCCACAATACATCTTCTCCAATCTCTCATTGAGCAAATCAGAAATAATACATACATACATTGATACACACAAGCATTCCATATTTTCTAACAGAAAAAGTGGTGGGTGACCATTATTTCACTGAGAGGTGGTTGGGTCCATGTTGGCCACACCCACATTGACCAACAGAGAAGCATTTGCAGCAACTTGAGTGGCCTCGTTTCCCCCATGCAACGAAAGAAATGCATCTCCCCAAACTGCCAAACCATCCAAACAAATGAGTTGTGAGGTAGAATGAAAGCCATCTGACTCAAAACCCTGAAACTGTTTAAAAATAGGAGAAGTATGTTGAAAATGAAACAAATAAATCATTTTGAATGAGTTTTTTTTTTTTACATATAGCAATATGTACATCAGTTTCACTGATACGCATAACTATTAACATATTTTGGGAAATTAAATTAAGGCCTTTTGAATAGTATCATTGACATACACTGGGAATACAAATATTTTTGAGTAATTATTTTAATGTAATACCTCAGAATTAGGGACTAAGAGAGAACAAAGTATTTAGAACCATCAGAGGGTTAAACATTGAGTCAATAGTCAACACAAACTTCTGATACTGCCATAAGTCAACAATTGAGTTTTAAAAGATAGGAACAGCAATATGACGAGGTGCAGGATCACAGCATTAAAACGTTGGGTTGGGCGGTACTACATTTTTGACACCGTTAAACCGTCCCAAAATTTCGCTGCGCCATACGGTATTACCGCAGGATTCAAAATCACATTGTAGGGCTTTGAGGGAGTCGCCAACTTCAGATGATGAATTTGTGACAGCGGCTGGTTAAAGGTGGACCAAAGCCCTCGCTCTGGCAATTTGGTGTGAGCTTGTTTTCTCAGCCACTTTTTGCTGTGTGTTCGAGAACTAACCAATGCCTGTTGCGCTTGTTGTTCATGAAGCGGATGTTACACAGAGCCCTGATATCATACCTGGGGGAATGTTCATAAATTCCAGTAAAACACAGGCTTCGCTTATCCCGTCCAAATGTGCCACACAGACGTCGGGGGGGAATTTATAAATTAGAGGTCACCAAATAATACTAGTCCCGTGCGAATAGGGCTTATGGCGGGACAAATTTGACAATTTTGTCTATGTATGGGAAACACTCACTCCAGTACAAAGCACAGTGCGCAGAATGTGATTACGGCAGACGAGTGCTGTGAATTGCGTATCCTTCTCCTGAGGAGTTTGACAGCATATTTGTTTGACAAATGACATTGTTTACAAAAAAAAGATTCTGTCATCACTTCCATAGCGTCTTCAACCACACAATAGAGTGTTTGCTGGACAAACACTCTATTTTCAAATACCGCGGTATACAGTATTACCGCCCAACCCTATTACAACGTGATAGCTGTGTGACAAAGCATGGAGAGTTATTCTGCTTCAATTATGCCATTATCTCTGTCTTCTCTGTTGTCCCACACCAGAATATCAACACACACAACCCACAGCCGAACCAGCCGTCTCTGCCAGCACCACCAGCACCAGGATGACCAACACCACTGGGTCACAGGGAAGTACTGATCACCCGCCTGACACCAAAATGCACACTACACAAACCATGCACACCTCCCTTCTCTCACTCCTGTATCTTTTCAGGCACATGTCATATCCAGCTCTGACACCTACCCAGGCTTCCAGACCCAGGAGCAGAGACCGGCGGGAACCACCACGTCACCCCAGCACCAACCCCAGGTTCCAACTCAGCGACCCCAAACCCCCTGTTCCGGGCCCCCCCCCCCCAACTCCAGGCCCCCAGCTACAGGCCCAGTCCCCTACCCGCCAACCCCCAACCCCCAGCCCGGAACAAGCTGAGAAGAGCCAGGGAGCTTTTTCCCTGGATAAGCTGTGTACAGGTTTTTCGCCTCTGCTTGCCTGCCATGCGCCGAGCTCTCTGGGCCTCTCCTCAGGGGCCTCCGGTCGGCCTGCGTGCTCGATCTGCTCCGCCGCTGGGGCGCCTGGTCCGGCTAGCCTCGTGAAGGGCTACAGGAGTCTGAGCCTGGTGGGCTGGGCCGGATGCGCCGGTGGTGGGGCGGGTCGGGTGAGTCGGGTGTGTGGGGTCCCTCGGGGGAGGGAGGTGGGGGAGCCACGGCTTTGCACTGGTGGGCAAACTGGATAGTAGTCGCTCTACAACTAGAGGGCTGCAGGGGAATTTTTTTCCCGGATGCACAGCGAACAGGTTTTTTACCCCTGCCTCCTACCGACACTGGAACCTGGACACTGAACACTGAACACTGAACATTACACTACACTGGACAATACACTGAACACTGAGCACTTTAGTTAGTTTAATGTTGGTTGTTGTTGAATGTAATGTCTTAAATGTCTGATTGTTTGATTAATTGATTGTATATACGGTGTTGTGTTTTTATAAAAACCAATAAAAAACACCTTCTCTGTTGTCCCGCTATTTCATGGTTGCTCCATACCGTGGAGTCTACCTTTAAATAATTAATCATTTGTCAAACTTACGTTGTAGGAGCTACACATAATGATACTGCAACCTGAAATTCTCTGGCTAAGAATATATTTCCCCTCAGAAATGCTTTAATGGTAAATTACCATTAAATTAAATTACAAACTTAAATGGTAAATTACTATTGAAGCATTTCTGAGGGGAAATATATTCTTAGCCAGATTATTTCAAGTTGCAGTACCATTTGTGTAGCTGCTACAAGGTAGGTTATAGTATATAATGGTCTACACCCTTTCATGTATGTTGTAAAAGAGTCCAGTGTTCGAGCTACATTTGTTTTTCCAGGTAAACTTCCATCACACATATTTTTTGCAATATTTGTATTTACAGATGTGTTTGTGTGGTTTTGTAGCAAGTTTCTGCCTTCTCAGGCTCTCTTGGTTGGAGAGTCCAGACAAGAACAAAGACAAAGATCCGGAAACAGTTTCATGACCAGCCATCACCAAGCCAGGAAGTTCCCAAAAATGCAAAACCCAAGTCCCTAAAAAACCCAACCTTCTAGTCCCAGCAGCCTTCGCTGCATCACGGCTTCTTCTCCTTCTTCCTTTTGTCTGTTTTACCTCCTGCCGTAGTAGCAACAACTGACCTTCTTAAAGGCTGTACTACCACCCTTCCGTTGGCCCCGCACTGCAGGGTGTATCTTTCTGGGGTCAGAGGTCGTCCAGAGCTGTCTCTCAGCCTGGCAAGGACATCCCTGGACAGCTGGTCGATCTGCTGCCCTGCAGCACCCAGTGCCTTGGCTGTATGTTGTCTCTCCCTGAGAAGCCGGTCCCTCTGGGCCTGCAGCCTCTCCACCTCCCCCTGGAGCCCTGTGATGACATCCAGCTTGCGTTTGCGGCAATTCTGCGCTGCCAGCTTGTTCTTGCCACGCCTCCGAATGTCCCTCTGGGCCTGCAGCCTCTCCACCTCCCCCTGGAGCCCTGTGATGACATCCAGCTTGCGTTTGCGGCAATTCTGCGCTGCCAGCTTGTTCTTGCCACGCCTCCGAATGTCCCTCAGCAAGGTCACCTGAGCAGAGGAGAGACCGTGCCCTTCAAGAAGCTCCGGGAACTCCTCCACAGGCATGCTGACAATTTCCGGCGCCGAGAACGGGATATGCAACGCCCGGGCTCGCAGCTCGTCGCCAGAAGACGAAGACACATCAGATGAGCCTGGGGAATAAAGTGAATATATTAGGGATGCACCGAAATGAACATTCTTGGCCGAAGCCCAAACCGAACTTAAGGAAACACTTGGCCGAATATCGAAATACGTACCGGCAGTTTTTTCATTTATTTTGCCAATTTTTGGACCAATGCATAAATTCAATAAATATAGCTTTTTATTCATGCTTGTATGCTTATTCATGTAAAAGTATAATGATCAAATTAACGTGTTTGAAATTGTATATACTTTGTTACGTAATATTTCCTCATTTCATGAAAGATGTAAACATTGTGACAGTGGCTGGTGAAAGGGGGAACATGTCACCAATCAAAATGTTCAGACTTTTATTTAGAAAAACGGAAATACATTCAAAATCACATTACACTCACTAGTTAAGCCAAAATATTGCAATACATTGGATTCGGTGAGTAATCCTCACTGCTACCTAGTTAACTATAACACTACTTTACATTGTTAGCAGGCTTACAAAACAAGCTATGTTAGTTGACTAGCGAGTGGGTCATTGATTTTCAGCAACACTCAAGTCGCGAAAATGAAAGTCTTAATGTCGGAATGTGCCTCTCATTGTCGTTCAGAGAACAGATGCTAGTGTCGACATGTTTGCTGTAATTATATGACTTGGCAGTAGTCATCACCCAATGCTCATCTCGTTCACAGAACAGCATGATTTGCTTGCACTGTTTGATCGTGTCATAAAAAAAACTTCTTGCTAAACATTTGGTCTTTTCAGACCTAATGGACGAACACCGAATGTGCTTTTTTTGCCCGAATAATTTCGATGGTCGAACATTCGGTGCATCCTAGAATATATCTTGTGCTACTTTTCAATACAACAGACACAAAGAGAAAATGCAAAACTGGAAATCCAGCAATTTACCTGGGGAGGCGGGACCGTGAGAGTCAGAGTCGAGGTCCTCCAGGGCCTGAGCGTCTATGCCCTCCAAACTTTCCATCAGCTGATGGTCGATGGTGTCCAGGCCCTCCCAGACCCGCAGGTTGATCTGATCGAACACCGCCTCATCTAGTGCACCGTGGGACGTCACATTCCGAGTTCCGTTGCCGACAGCAGTGAAAGGGAGTGCAGCCAGCCCTGTCATTGTTCCCGGTGGTGAGTCAGAATGGGAAGAGTTTGTGGACTCGAGTCGGAGTCCTCGTTGCTGTGACATGCTTCACCCCTTTGTGAGACCATGTCAAAGGCTCCACTTCCTGTTACCATGGCATCTCTTAGACTCACATCCTGGCTGATGGCATTGGAGATGCCCGTGTCCAGGTCAGACAACTGCTGAGGGACCAATGGATCTAAATCCTGCTGAAGACAGAAGCATGCACTCATTTTCCAATAATAATAATAACAATAATACACACAGGTCTATTAGGATGGTAGGGTTTTTTCAGAAACTAATACATTTTGCTTTTTTGTGATTACATGTTGTAACTTGAACTGTGTCAGTGTTCGTAAAAATAAATAAATAATCATTTGTAATGATATCATATCAGGGTACACATGGTATACAACTTACATCAAATTCAGAGACAGGAAGGGACAGGAAATGGCTCCAGTGTTGTTCAATGTCGATGGTGGGAGAAGGGGGTTCATTAGGACCAGACAGAGAGGATGATGGCAGAGCAGCACTGCTACCAAGCAGACCCTGTAATGCACAGCACAGGTAATGAACAAAGCATACACAATTACCTACTTAAAGGGATGGTTCGCTATTTTGAACTTCATTTTTAAAACTACTCTGAGAGTAAGTATTTGGCTGTTCGAGATGAAGGTGTGAATCCTCAACCAACTGCTCAGTTGTGAGGATGTTGTTTAGTAGACCAACAAACTGTACTGTAGCAAGAGTCAGTAAGCTGCGCGTGCTGTTAAATTTCGGAAGAGTATACAATAATAATATTAAATATAATATGTGTTAATAATAATATGTTCTTATATATATATATATATATTTCATATTATTATTATATATTTTATTAACAACAACAATTTTTTATTTTATTAACAACAAAAAAGCAAAGGGTGGCTACTTTGAGGAATCTAAAATATAAGACATATTTAGAGTTATTTCACACTTTTTTGTTAAGTACATCATTCCACATGTGTTCATTCATAGTTTTGATGCCTTCAGTGAGAATCTACAATGTAAATAGTCATGAAAATAAAGGAAACACATTGAATGAGAAGGTGTGTCCAAACTTTTGGCCTGTACTGTATATCAAATAGACTGAAGCTCAGCTTCTACCCTAGGGCCATTCAGGCCCTGAACACAGCAAAGACCTAGGTTCTAGGCCCTGGACAATCTAGACAACTTGATGGCAGCTACTAGATTGTAAACATAAGTGCAATATTGAAATATAACTGTGAACATTTCAAACCTGCTAACTGCGACACTTTAAATGAATGTGCAACAATACTATGTGCAATAGGACAACCCTTGTGTACATAAGGTTCAGATATAGGAAAAGTTAGGATCTTTATAGCATAGCATAGCGTACAGCACAGTGTTTTATTGCATAGTATAGTAGATAGTGTACATAGCCTTTATTTATGTAAACCAGCTCTTTCCCCTTTTTTATTTTACTATTGGCCCTCTTGTTTTTAGTCTTTTTCCAAGCACCAGGGGAGCCCCCCTCCTAAATTTCATTGTATGGTACCTGTACTGTATTAATGACAATAAAGACCATTCATTCATTCATTCATTCATATTGTTATTAACAAACAATGGAGTAAAACAAGTGTATATGATCGGTTCTGAAGGGGTAAGACAGTTGAATTAGATCATGGCATTGTACATTATATTTAAGAATAATAATACAGTGCCCTCTGTAGAAATTGATTTTTTTCTTCTTTTGGCTTTATAGTCCAAAAGTGTTTATTTGACATCAAACAATGACTATTAGGTTAAAGTGGAGATTCTCAGCTAGAAGAGATTGTACACAGTATGTATTTACAATCACCATTTAAAAATGACAACACTAGTATTAATACCCCCTATTTCAGGGCATCAAAAGTAATGGGACATTGGCTTGACAGGTGTTTCTGGTTAGGCAAATGTGTTGTGTCAAATAATGTGTGCAGGCATAACAGAACTGTCAATGTTGCCTTTGGAGTCTGCTATCGGTGTGTCAACACGAGGACCAAAGAGATGTCAATGAAGGTCATGGAAGCCACTATTAGGCTGAAATATCAGAATAGCCAACATCTGTGTCTCACCAAAAACAACAGTTTGGTAAATAATTAAAAAGACAGACAACATTGGTGAGCTCAGCAGTTGCAAACAGCTGGGTAGGCCAAGGAAGACTTCTACAGTGGATGAATGCTCACCCTAAAACAACTGTCCAGCAGATTAGGAACATTCTCCAGGAGGTAGGCGTGAATGTGTCAGAGACAACCATCTACAGACACCAGCCGAACTACAGAGGCTTCACTGCCAGGGGTGCAAACCGGTGATGGCCCAAAAAGGTGAAAACAAAGAAAATGATCAATGCACGGCTAACCTTTTTTTTGGCGGGGGGCAGCGCTAATGGTGGTCTATGATGCGCATGTAAATAGCAGCAGCCCTGACTTTAACACCCGCATAATTACTTTGAAAACAGTTTACTGTGACTGTGTTCTCCACGCTGTCTGGAATTGTACCTAGCTGGCTGAAGCTAAAAGTTATTTCAACAGCGGTGGAGTTTAGCAGACAGGAAGATTAGTTAGCTCGCTCATCATGTGACTTGGATGAGACTTAGACCCCCCCCCCAAAAAATAATAATATATTTAGCAGATCTACACAATTCACATGGATGACCTATTTTGAGGTAAAAACGGCTAATTTAGCAGAAAGGTGACAAGTTTGCACCCCTGCACTGCAGGCTGCAGAGAGCTCTGTGTCACACTGATATACAAATTCCAGATTGTCCCTTTAAAGTGAAATACTATGTCACACAGACTGTGAAATGTCAGCAAAATGTGTTTATGTTTGTGGATGTACATCAACATTTGTGCATCCAAAAAGCTTGTGGGGCAGATAAATCATCTCTGTGGATGTGTGCAGTTCTGTGGTCCTCTAGGGTTCTCTTGCTTTTTCATTATCTGCCTCTGCCAAAAGTGTTCATGCTTGTATGTTGGGGTGCTAAGGCAGTAGGCTACATTTCCTTACAAACTAGTCATTACAATAGTTAGGCTAATTAGCCGATGACAAGCAACACTAATAACAAGTGGAGGTCTGACCAATTGTGACCAAACTCAGTGAGCTCTCCCATATAGAGGTAAGAAACAAAGGGAGGATGCATGTATTTGAACAGGGCCCTGAAGTGGAAGAGTCGACAGCAAACACTGGACCCCCATAGCATTTGAGAACAAAAACAGAAGCATATAAGTTTTTACTTTTATTTTAACCATGTCACCAATAACATCATTAGTGCTCTCAGAAAAACTAGTTTCATACTCAGTTTTCAGCATCCTTATTCAAAATAACACAATCAATCTCAGCTGAGCAAAGAAAGAATATACATGGTCAAACCCAAAAATTAAATAAGAAATTGTAAAAAAAGAAACAAAACATTAAAAAGGAAAATAACTCAGGACTCATGTACTCTTACACACATAAAACCTTTGTGTGCATGCAAGTGCACACAACACACACACACACACACACACACACACACGTTCACACAGAGTCACATACAAACTAAAAGTGCCTAACAAAAAAGAAAACAAGAAAAGAAAAAAGCAACTGTTCAATGTATCATAGAAGGGCGTCCCAAGGTGTTTATTCAAAGAAAACAACAACTGCATAGATCTTTCATCCATTCCAAAGTTATTCTTTAACTCCAACTGACTTTCTATTAGAACTCTGTATAACTGTTTTGTCTTTTTTTTCCACAATACATCTTCTCCAATCTCTCATTGAGCAAATCAGAAATAATACATACATACATTGATACACACAAGCATTCCATATTTTCTAACAGAAAAAGTGGTGGGTGACCATTATTTCACTGAGAGGTGGTTGGGTCCATGTTGGCACCACATCGACCAACAGAGAAGCATTTGCAGCAACTTGAGTGGCCTTGTTTCCCCCATGCAACGAAAGAAATGCATCTCCCCAAACTGCCAAACTGCCAAACCAATGAGCTGTGAGGTAGAATGAAAGCCATCTGACTCAAAACCCTGAAACTGTTTAAAAATAGGAGAAGTATGTTGAAAATGAAACAAATAAATCATTTTGAATGAGATTTTTTTTTTTTTTATACATATAGCAATATGTACATCAGTTTCACTGATACGCATAACTATTAACATATTTTGGGAAATTAAATTAAGGCCTTTTGAATAGTATCATTGACATACACTGGGAATACAAATATTTTTGAGTAATTATTTTAATGTAATACCTCAGAATTAGGGACTAAGAGAGAACAAAGTATTTAGAACCATCAGAGGGTTAAACATTGAGTCAATAGTCAACACAAACTTCTGATACTGCCATAAGTCAACAATTGAGTTTTAAAAGATAGGAACGGCAATATGACGAGGTGCAGGATCACAGCATTAAAACGTTGGGTTGGGCGGTACTACATTTTTGACACCGTTAAACCGTCCCAAAATGTCACTGCGCCATACGGTATTACCGCAGGATTCAGAATCACATTGTAGGGCTTTGAGGGAGTCGCCAACTTCAAATGATGAATTTGTGACAGCGGCTGGTTAAAGGTGGACCAAAGCCCTCGCTCTGGCAATTTGGTGTGAGCTTGTTTTCTCAGCCACTTTCTGCTGTGTGTTCGAGAACTAACCAACGCCTGTTGCGCTTGTTGTTCATGAAGCGGATGTTACACAGGGCCCTGATATCATACCTGGGGGAATGTTCATAAATTCCAGTAAAACACAGGCTTCGCTTATCCCGTCCAAATGTGCCACACAGACGTCGGGGGGGAATTTATAAATTAGAGGTCACCAAATAATACTAGTGCCGTGCGAATAGGGCTTATGGCGGGACAAATTAGACAATTTTGTCTATGTATGGGAAACACTCACTCTAGTACAAAGCACAGTGCGCAGAACGTGATTACGGCAGACGAGTGCTGTGAATTGCGTATCCTTCTCCTGAGGAGTTTGACAGCATATTTGTTTGACAAATGACATTGTTTACAAAAAAAGATTCTGTCATCACTTCCATAGCGTCTTCAACCACACAGACAGTGTTGCTGGACAAACACTCTATTTTCAAATACCGCGGTATACAGTATTACCGCCCAACCCTATTACAACGTGATAGCTGTGTGACAAAGCACGGAGAGTTATTCTGCTTCAATTATGCCATTATCTCTGTCTTCTCTGTTGTCCCGCTATTTCATGGTTGCTCCATACCGTGGAGTCTACCTTTAAATAATTAATCATTTGTCAAACTTACGTTGTAGGAGCTACACATAATGATACTGCAACCTGAAATTCTCTGGCTAAGAATATATTTCCCCTCAGAAATGCTTTAATGGTAAATTACCATTAAATTAAATTACAAACTTAAATGGTAAATTACTATTGAAGCATTTCTGAGGGGAAATATATTCTTAGCCAGATTATTTCAAGTTGCAGTACCATTTGTGTAGCTGCTACAAGGTAGGTTGTAGTATATAATGGTCTACACCCTTTCATGTATGTTGTAAAAGAGTCCAGTGTTCGAGCTACATTTGTTTTTCCAGGTAAACTTCCATCACACATATTTTTGCAATATTTGTATTTACAGATGTGTTTGTGTGGTTTTGTAGCAAGTTTCTGCCTTCTCAGGCTCTCTTGGTTGGAGAGTCCAGACAAGAACAAAGACAAAGATCCGGAAACAGTTTCATGACCAGCCATCACCAAGCCAGGAAGTTCCCAAAAATGCAAAACCCAAACACCTAAAAAACCCCAACCTTCTAGTCCCAGCAGCCTTCGCTGCATCACGGCTTCTTCTCCTTCTTCCTTTTGTCTGTTTTACCTCCTGCCGTAGTAGCAACAACTGACCTTCTTAAAGGCTGTACTACCACCCTTCCGTTGGCCCCGCACTGCAGGGTGTATCTTTCTGGGGTCAGAGGTCGTCCAGAGCTGTCTCTCAGCCTGGCAAGGACATCCCTGGACAGCTGGTCGATCTGCTGCCCTGCAGCACCCAGTGCCTTGGCTGTATGTTGTCTCTCCCTGAGAAGCCGGTCCCTCTGGGCCTGCAGCCTCTCCACCTCCCCCTGGAGCCCTGTGATGACATCCAGCTTGCGTTTGCGGCAATTCTGCGCTGCCAGCTTGTTCTTGCCACGCCTCCGAATGTCCCTCAGCAAGGTCACCTGAGCAGAGGAGAGACCGTGCCCTTCAAGAAGCTCCAGGAACTCCTCCACAGGCATGCTGACAATTTCCGGCGCCGAGAACGGGATATGCAACGCCCGGGCTCGCAGCTCGTCGCGGCTGAGCTCCTGCTCTTCATCCTCCCCCTCATCCTCCTCTTCCTCGCTAAGAGGCTCTTGTTTGATGGCTTTGTGGGAAAGTGTCTGTGAGAAATCTGGAGAGGAGTAGCTGTGGTCATGCCATACACTTTCACTCAGATCCACGGGGGACCATGTCGTGGCATAGTCAGAAATGCCCTTAGAGGGGAGGGAGTCAACCTCACTGCTGTAGCCCGTAGCTCCGCCCTCATCCTCGCAGAACGAACCAGAAGACGAAGACACATCAGATGAGCCTGGGGAATAAAGTGAATATATTAGGGATGCACCGAAATGAACATTCTTGGCCGAAGCCAAAACCGAACTTAAGGAAACACTTGGCCGAATACCGAAATACGTACCGGCAGTTTTTTCATTTATTTTGCCAATTTTTGGACCAATGCATAAATTCAATAAATATAGCTTTTTATTCATGCTTGTATGCTTATTCATGTAAAAATGATAATGATCAAATTAACGTGTTTGAAATTGTATAATATACTTTGTTACGTAATATTTCCTCATTTCATGAAAGATGTAAAAATTGTGACAGTGGCTGGTGAAAGGGGGAACATGTCACCAATCAAAATGTTCAGACTTTTATTTAGAAAAACGGAAATACATTCAAAATCACATTACACTCACTAGTTAAGCCAAAATATTGCAATACATTGGATTCGGTGAGTAATCCCCACTGCTACCTAGTTAACTATAACACTACTTTACATTGTTAGCAGGCTTACAAAACAAGCTATGTTAGTTGACTAGCGAGTGGGTCATTGATTTTCAGCAACACTCAAGTCGCGAAAATGAAAGTCTTAATGTCGGAATGTGCCTCTCATTGTCGTTCAGAGAACAGATGCTGTCGACATGTTTGCTGTAATTATATGACTTGGCAGTAGTCATCACCCAATGCTCATCTCGTTCACAGAACAGCATGATTTGCTTGCACTGTTTGATCGTGTCATAAAAAAAACTTCTTGCTAAACATTTGGTCCTTTCAGACCTAATGGACGAACACCGAATGTGCTTTTTTTGCCCGAATAATTTCGATGGTCGAACATTCGGTGCATCCTAGAATATATCGTGTGCTACTTTTCAATACAACAGACACAAAGAGAAAATGCAAAACTGGAAATCCAGCAATTTACCTGGGGAGGCGGGGCCTTGAGAGCTGCTCTCTAGAGAGAGACCAGAGTCAGAGTCGAGGTCCTCCAGGGCCTGAGCGTCTATGCCCTCCAAACTTTCCATCAGCTGATGGTCGATGTTGTCCAGGCCCTCCCAGCCCAGCAGGTTGATCTGATCGAACACTGCCTCATCTAGTGCACCGTGGGACGTCACGTTCCGAGTTCCGTTGCCGACAGCAGTGAAAGGGAGTGCAGCCAGCCCTGTCATTGTTCCCGGTGGTGAGTCAGAATGGGAAGAGTTTGTGGACTCGAGTCGGAGGAGGGGTCCTCGTTGCTGTGACATAGCTTCACCCCTTTGTGAGACCATGTCAAAGGCTCCACTTCCTGTTACCATGGCATCTCTTAGACTCACATCCTGGCTGATGGCATTGGAGATGCCCGTGTCCAGGTCAGACAACTGCTGAGGGACCAATGGATCTAAATCCTGCTGAAGACAGAAGCATGCACTCATTTTCCAATAATAATAATAACAATAATACACACAGGTCTATTAGGATGGTAGGGTTTTTTCAGAAACTAATACATTTTGCTTTTTTTGTGATTAAATGTTGTAACTTGAACTGTGTCAGTGTTCGTAAAAAAATGTAAATAATCATTTGTAATATGATATCAGGGTACACATGGTATACAACTTACATCAAATTCAGAGACAGGAAGGGACAGGAAATGGCTCCAGTGCTGTTCAATGTCGATGGTGGGAGGAGGGGGTTCATTAGGACCAGACAGAGAGGATGATGGCAGAGCAGCACTGCTACCAAGCAGACCCTGTAATGCACAGCACAGGTAATGAACAAAGCATACACAATTACCTACTTAAAGGGATGGTTCGCTATTTTGAACTTCATTTTTAAAACTACCCTGAGAGTAAGTATTTGGCTGTTCGAGATGAAGGTGTGAATCCTCAACCAACTGCTCAGTTGTGAGTAGGGCTGGGTTAAAAAAAATCGATTTCCCGATTCTGAATCGATCTTCATTAAATGAGCGATTTATCGATTCATAAGTCCCGAGATCGATCTTTCATGTTTTTTTTTTGTCAGACCTCGTGGCCAGATCTCGCGATACAAGAATTTATCACGCAACGCACGTGAGGTCTCAACACTAAAATGTAAAAACATGGCGATGGCACGGACACTCAAGTCACCACCCGGCTTAAAGTCAGATGTCTGGGTGCATTTTGGATTTAAACAATTTGACGATAGAGATGAGCTGGACAAAAGCAAAGTCATATGTAAGCTGTGCGCAGTGGAAGTTAAATTTAGTGGAAACACCACAAATCTACGGAACCACTTATTGAGGCATCACCCTGACGTGAAACACGGAACAGCGGAGCCGAAACAGACCTCGCTGATAAAGACGTTTGGTTGCAAATTGCAATCAAATTCTCCCCGTGCCCAACAAATTACAGAGGCTGTAGCACATTTTATTTGCAAGGATATACGCCCGTACAGCGTTGTTGAAAATGCTGGCTTTCGAAAACTCGTCACTGTATTAGAACCACGCTACGTGTTACCGACACGCAAACAGTTGAGTGAAGTGATAGTCCCAGACATGTACGCGCAGGTGAAAAGTGATATCGCAACTTCACTTCAGCAAGCAGAGAGAGTTGCCATAACGTGTGACAGCTGGACATCCAGAGCAATGGATTCGTACCTGACAATCACTTGCCACTATATCAATGATGACTGGAGTCTCACGTCTCATGTTCTTCAGACTAGGGCAGTTGAAACCAGCCACACTGCAAGTAATCTAGCTGACCTGTTGTCCGAGGCGATACAAGATTGGGAGCTTACAAACAAAGATCCAGTCACAACGGACAATGCTGCAAATATGGTCCGCGCTGTGCATTTGATGGAGCGATTGCACATTGGCTGTTTTGCGCACACGCTCAATTTAGCTTCACAAGCAGCTCTCAAAATCACAGCTGTCGCGCGCTTGCTTGGCCGCGTGAGGCGTATCACGTCATTTTTCCATCGCAGTACTACGGCAAACCACACGCTCAAAGAGAAACAACGGATGCTGGAGCTGCCTGCTCATAAGCTTGTGATTGACGTGGTGACCCGGTGGAACAGCGCTCTGGACATGCTGGAACGCTTCCTGGAGCAGCAACCAGCCATCTCAGCAACTCTGATGTCACCTGAAGTGCGCAGGAACGAAAGCGATCTCTGCACTCTGACAGAGGCTGACATAACGGTCGCAGAAGATGTGGTGAAAGCTCTTGGGCCGATGAAGGCAGCCACACTGGTGATGTCTGAAGAGAACTCCCCGACTGTCTCCGTTATTGCGCCTCTCCAGGCACAGCTACTGGAGAAGATGAGCAGTGACCCCCACGACTCCACAGTGATTAAGGACCTCAAGACTGCTATATACAACAACTTCAATTCAAGGTATGCTCAGGCCTACTTAACGTCACTGTGTGTTAGGGATGGACGGTTTTTCCCGGGGTTTCTAAAATTAGAAACGTTTTTTTATCAAAACCGTCTGAAACCGGATTATTATTATATTTTTTTTTTTTTTAGAAGAATAAAATAGAATAAGAATAAAACTGGAACATGTCACATGTTTGTCGTGTGTGAAAATAAAAATGATACAGTCTGAATCTGCCGCACAATGAGTGAGAGGTTTGGTCAGTTGTGAAGAATAACTGAGGATTAATATCTAATTGGGATTATATTTAAGGGTAACGAATCACTCTATGGGAAAGATAGTTGCCTTCAGTTATTGGTAGATAGTAAAGGTTTTTTACAATTACTCGCTTACATTTAATAAGATCATTTTCGCTGCTCTCTGTAAAGCGCATTGGGTCACTTTTGTGAGAAATGCGCTATAGAAATAAAATGTGATTTGATATCAATCAATCAATCAAACTTTATTTATGTTCTATAGCACAAATCATGCATTGAATGTAACTCCAAGTGCAGTATTTACTAAACCACAATATAATAAAACAAGAGCTATACGGATCAAGAGTGTACTTTGTGCACAGCGCCACTGTGTGTCACAAGTTCACCTTCAGAGCGGGTGTTCAGCGCAGCAGGCAAAATTGTAAGTCCGTTCCGAGCGCAGCTGAATCCTGAAAAGGTGAACATGCTCGTGTTTCTTGCGAAGAACCTCGATTAACGGACTATTTAATAGCCTTTAATAGCTTTTATGCTCATTTTTTGTTACTGCCAGTTTTTGTTATTTAGTTATTAGCCATAGGTTGTGAATTAGAATTAGAATGAATGTGATCAGTGATATCTTTGCACAATTGTTTTACCTGCTTGCACTCAATTTGCACTTGTTTGTATTTATATTTATAGATGTTTTTGTTTACGTTTTCTATTCTATTGTATATTCTATGTTGTTCAAAGAATAAAACTGGAACATGTCACATGTTTGTCGTGTGTGAAAATAACAATGATACAGTCTGAATCTGCCGCGCAATGAGTGAGAGGTTTGGTCAGTTGTGAAGAATAACTGAGGATTAATATCTAATTGGGATTATATTTAAGGGTAACGAATCACTCTATGGGAAAGATAGTTGCCTTCAGTTATTGGTAGATAGGAAAGTTTTTTTACAATTACTCGCTTACATTTAATAAGATAATTTTCGCTGCTCTCTGTAAAGCGCATTGGGTCACTTTTGTGAGAAATGCGCTATAGAAATAAAATGTGATTTGATTTGATATCAATCAATCAATCAAACTTTATTTATGTTCTATAGCACAAATCATGCATTGAATGTAACTCCAAGTGCAGTATTTACTAAACCACAATATAATAAAACAAGAGCTATACGGATCAAGAGTGTTTGTGCACAGCGCCACTGTGTGTGAAGGCGCTACTGAAAGTGATGACAGAACGCATGTCTCAGAAGATACGCGGTCACTTAGTGACGCAAAGGTAGTTCTGTATTTATCTCTATCTGTATTAGTACATTTATTTTGAAAGCTCTATTTTGACAGCTCTACCATGGGCACTTTTATTTTGATGGGGCATTCTTTGTTGATTGACTTACGACAGTTCAGGACGAGTCAGTCTCGCGGCATGTGGTTTTTATGAAAAGCTTTAAGTATGTTCACTGCATAATTCTAAGTCTAATATTTCAGTGATTATTGAGCAGTATTCAAATATTTAAATACATTGAGCAGCAGCTGAAACTTTGTCTAAGAACCAAGATATTGAGAAAGCAGTTCATTCAATGAAGACGCTGTTCCAAGAGATGATCTTCCATGCAGGCGTGCACCCTGGATCAGCGGAGCTGGTGTGTTAAGTGTTCATGTGTTTTCATGTATGGTGTAGCTTACAAAAGTCTGCCTTTCCACTTATATTTGTGAAACTAAGTAGCCTAAATGTGTTGCGACTGTGCTTACGGTGTTTTAATGGTGTTCGACATGAGTGTCAGTGTTTCCTCTACATGCATTTCATCGTGGCGGACCGCCACGATGGAATTTCCTCCGCCACCATTCAGATTTCTCAACCCCAAAAAAAAAAAGAAGATTTAGGCCGCTTTTCAGACCTTCACAGCGCTAGACACACCCACAAGCGCTGAAACTGGACCAGTCCGTGTGTGTCGCGAGTATTGAACTTGAGGCTGCGTTCGTAAATTCGCTCTGAGAGCCCCGGAGCGCACACTGGGTTCAACGTCATAAAGGGACCAAGTCATGTATGTAACATCAGCATTAGATCCTCGCTTCAAGGCCCTGCCCTTCTTATCTGATGAGGTCCGAGACGACACATTCGATAGATTGATGACTGAAGCTGCTGGCCTGGAGCAAGCAGAGGCATCTAATGTAAGTTGACATGTAGAAATAACTTATTGTTACTGTATACTACAGTATTTTAATAATCATTTATCAATTATTAATCAATTATGTTTCTTCCTGACTATTTTCATCTTTCCAACAGCAAGAATCTGATGGTGATGGAGCTGAGGATGAGGAGGCTGCGCAGCAGGAAGACAACACCCTTTGTCCTCCTGTTAAAGTGGCTTATGCCCCTTCTCCATCAAAGAGGTCAAAGGAATCCTCTGCACTGATGTCTCTCCTTGGATCAGCCTACACCCCAAAAGCCATAGTAGTACCACAGAAATCTCTGGCTGAGAAGGCAAAGGAAGAAGTGAAAAGATACAGGGAAGTAAAACCTGTTCCACTCTCTGAAAACCCCCTGGCCTGGTGGAAGGTGCATGCAGGGGAGTATCCCCTTTTGGCACGCCAAGCAAAGCGGTCTCTGTGTGTCCCTGGGACCAGTGTCGCTTCTGAGAGAGTTTTCTCAACCGCTGGTGATATCGTTACTGCACAGAGAAGCTGCCTCACTCCGCAACATGTAGATCAGCTCCTTTTTTTGCAGAAGAATCTTTCAATCTCCAAAAAGTGAGAAAGCAGTAATGAAGGGCTTTAGTTTCATGGACATTATGGTTTACAATGTGTGTTTTTGTTCCCCAAAATACCCTCATCTATTGCACTATTTTCGTTTGAGTTTTGCACATTTTTATTTTGTATATATAAACCCCTCAAAAAACGTTCGGAAACGCTTTTTTTGTTGATTATTACCGGTAGGCTATGTTTGTAGCCCCTTTATTTACATCGGCTGCAGTAAAGCACATTAAAAAGCACTTTTTGTAGTTGCAAAATGTTGGTCAATGATGTTCATATGTTCCAATAAAATGTGTTCCAATAAAAAGTACATTCATGTAACTGCTTTGGAGTCAATTCATTGATATGTTTAACAATGTTACATGTTATAGGGTTCCTTGAACCATTTATAGCATTAATTCTGAGAATCTCTTTCATATTCAAGCAAAAAATGTATATTTTAACTAGATCGAATCGAATCGAATCGAATCGTGAATCGAATCGTGAGCTGGTGAATCGGAATCGAATCGTTTTGGGAAATCAGTGGCGATACCCAGCCCTAGTTGTGAGGATGTTGTTTAGTAGACCAACAAACTGTACTGTAGCAAGAGTCAGTAAGCTGCGCGTGCTGGAAAACCTTGTCAGTGAATAGAATAACGATTTCAGGGGCTCCTGTATTTTGCTATAAAATATTATGTTACTTACAGATATTTGGGGGGGGTTTAATAAACTTTGTTTTACAGGAAAGCCTGATATGTATGTACTTTACTAAATGTATGTGCATAGTTGCTTGTTCTATCCCAAATGGGAATTTCACATGTTCAGTGCACAGCACATTGATGGTGATCTGCTGTTGATTATACACTATGCTATGGCACCTCCACTAGATTGCACAAGTTACTGTATATTTTATTCACGAAAACACACAAAAGTGCACTGTGAAAACATACTTTTAGTTTTTTGTTGCCAAACTGTTTTTCTGAATTATTTTTATTATAAAAAGGGATACTCTGATCTGTGTACCTCTTGTTCTAGTGTGGAGCTGTGAGCCAGCTGAGTCGGACGAGTACCGGTAGGTTCCCCTCTGCCTTCATCCTCACCACCATCCTCACTCTGATCCTGTGTCAATGGGGCTGGTTTGACAGCCCCAACCTCCTAATGAAGGAGGAAAGAAAGAACATATGTAAGGAAGAAAGAAAGACATGACAAAGACAAAAAAAGAGACTTGTTCGTCACCGCCATTTAATGACTTGAGCCAACCTTACTGTTACAGGACCAGCATTAACCACAGCTGTTATGAGCGTTTTGACAACTGTGGTTGTGACTGTTCATGGCTCATACATGAACTCATGGTCTGCGCGCGCACATGTGTGTGTATGTGTGTGTGTGTGTGTGTGTGTGTGTGATAGCAAGCATAAGCAGAATATAGGCCTAAGCCTACAACAGCAGGTGTGTGTGTGAGAGAAACAGTGTTACATATTTCCCAACAACTGCAAGGGTAGTCTGATCATGGGGGGTAAGCTAGCTCACCATCCCATAAGATCCTCAAAAGTTATGAGGAGCCACTTGTTTCAACATGAAATAAGTACACTGTCCAAGCCAGAGACCACTTATTCTTTGCATCCCTATTGGTGGGGAGATTTAGAAATTCTATTCAGCCACTTACGGTTTCACATGATTTTACATCAGGCGGACCAGAGAGTGTGCAGTATTTGCATTTGCGTTAAGGCTGGAGGCAAGAGAATGACAAATTTAACTTGGTCCCAGTATCCAAAGCACTGCCAAGCTCTGTTTGGACTTGTAGGCCTAGATTTCTTAGAAGCTACAAATGAACAGACAAAAACATTTGTCGTCAGTAGGCAAATGAAAGCATCAGACAACATGGTTTACACTAAGACACCATTTAGTCCACTATACATGCCCCGAAGGGCCCCGGAGGACCACTGCTAGTGTGACTAACAGGGTGGATACTAGATTACCTTCTCCCCCTTTTCTTAAGCCCCACAGCTGGTCATCTTTACTGAAGTGGACGGGTAAGATTACAGATTCAATGACATGAACTCGCCTCAGGGAATCACATCCACCCACCAGCTGTTTCACTCCTGAACCAGAAAAACTGGAACAGTTCGGAACTTGAAAAAGACTAGTGTTAGACAGTAAGACAGGTTGATGGGAGCGGGAATCTGAAAACATTGTTCACTAAAATGGTGGTTATGATGACTAAATAGTGGTTTTCAAGCCGTTGTGACAGTTGTGCTGAGGCCATTGGATCAAAACAATTATACACAAGGAAGAAATGCATTGGCTGGGTCGAGAGCAAAGCAATAGGCTACTAAAGTAGTTATAGTAGCCTAGTTAGTAGAACCTGAGACTAATCACGAGGGGGGCTTGTCATCTTCTGCCGAGATCATTGAATAATCAGCACTGAAGTGATGTTGTGATGAGTGAAGAACATGGTGGATGAGGACATCAGGGGGTGTCCAGTCCAGTCAGCTAGCTGTCATAATGTCAAAACAATCCTCATACATCTAAAGCGAAAGTGAAGGCATTCTAATCCAGTGACATTTGCAAACTAACAATGGAACATCAGTTCAGAACTCAACATGGAGAAGAAGTGAGCTTGGAGCTAGCCAAGTTTGCTAACTAGCCAAACACTAGCCACAAGTCTACAGCCACAGCCTTTTTTTGTATGTCTTAAGTAGAAGCTAGTTACTAGAATTAGAATAGTACTAAGGCCACCAGTATCCACCACTAGCTTTTTTTTACGGTACGGTTCAACATCAACCGACAAGTTTGTTAACTTTGCCAGCTTAGATAGATAGATGCTAGCTTGCTTTGCGGGCCACCACCACTCGCCTCTTTGGGTATCTCGCAGGCTCCAGTGCCGAGGTAAGGCCCCGGCTCACTGGGTGGTGGAGCTGGAGTCTGGCGCTCCCCCTCCTCCCGTCTGTCGGCCTCATCCCCTCCCGGGCTCTCGGACGGTAACCCCGCGCTGACGTTACCGTGGCTCGTGCTGCTGTTCGATGGCTGCTCCCCGAATTCCGAACTGTCAGGCACTTGGTGCACGAGCCACGCGCTCAGCTGTGTGGGGAACCGGCCGGGCGAGCCCAGAGCTCGCACCTCTTCTAACAGCCGGCGGCTGGCGAAGAAATAGTCCAACTCGGGACATTTGGGGTGCACGCTGTACCCGTCCCAAGTGTCTCTCAGACTGTGGAAGGGGGTCTGGACGTAGCCCGAACTGGGTCCGGCGGTGATCTCCAGCAGAGGAGAGGAGAAGTAGCCGCTCAAGTAGCTGTCGACGTCCACGCGACCGCCGATCAAACTGAGTAAGATCGTAAACTGGATCAACCCCTCTGTGAAGTATTTCTTCACGTTTTGCATCTTCTAAACACTTTGGGGATAGTACACGAAGGAGAAACACTGGTGCCACAGTTTCCCTTTCCCCCCCAACAAAGAAAACTGCCAAACAAAAGAGCACGCGTTCCCTTCCCTTCCCTTCCCCTGTCAGACAAAGAGGTCCGCCCGTACCGGCGAAATCGTTGAGGCACTACCGGCTTCAGATAACTTCCTGACAGAAACAAGCCCCCATCCGAGGAAACTGTAATCAATCGCATATACCGAAACCGTTGAACCCAGAGGACACTTTGATGTATCAAAATTCTCCTGTCGTTGTTGTTATTGTTGAGCAGAATATGTCATTTTATTTCCCGGATCGGTTATTTCACTCCCTGCGTGGTGCGCCTAGAGGAGGAGACTTCAGGAGGGGTATTTGCATAACTCGCACAATCGAATCCCTTCGCAACATGTCCCGATTGGACAAAAAGAAAATCCATTATATTGTGTGAACCAATCGTAGGACTACACCGGTCATTGAGTGCATGCGAAATATCGACCTACTAAGCACCAGTCCCAACTAAAACGTACTATCCTATCCAAGAGAAATGTAACGTGCTCACTCACAGAAGGCTTGAAACATAGGCGTCGTTTAAGTATAGGCTGGCCTATTAGGCCTACCTTGGCCTAATTCCTCCCTCCCTGCCCAAAAGCAAGGTTGCAATTACGAAAACCGAATATAATAAATGGACATGCTCTCTCTCCCTATAATACATGTCATATTAATTAAGAAATATCACCCTGTTTCTATGGTCGTCTGAAACGTCAAGTATGAATGAATGATTTGAATGAATGAATGGTCTTTATTGTCATTGATATAGTACAGGTACCAAACAACGAAATTTGGGAGGGGGGGCTCCCCTGGTGCTAGGAAAAAAAAACTAAAAACAAGAAGGGAAAAGAGCTGGTTTACATAAATAAAGGCTATGTACACTATCCACTATACTATACTATACAAATAAAACACTGTGCTGTACTCTATGCTATGCTATACCTATTCTAATATTTCCTATCTCTGAACCTTATGTACCCGAGGGTTGTCATATTGCACATAGTGTTATTGCACATTCATTTAAAGTGTCGCAGTTTGCAGGTTTGTTGTGTTGCACTTGATTTCAATCTAGTAGCTGCCATCAAATTGTCTAGATTGTCCAGGGCCTAGAACCTAGGTCTTTGCTGTGTTCAGGGCCTGAATGGCCCTGGGATAGAAGCTGAGCTTCAGTCTACGAGCTACCTCGAGCTACTGTTCGAGGGCAGCCGAGCAAAGTGTTCGTACCCTGGGTGGGATGGGTCTCTGGAGATCTTGGAGGCCTTCCTGAGGCAGCGTGTGTTGTACAGCTCTTCCAGAGAGCGGAGGGGGGCGCCGGTGATCCTCTCGGCCGATCTCACGACTCTCTGTAGCGCATTCCTCTCTGCGGCTGTGCAGCTGGAGAACCAGATGCAGATGCAGTAGGTGAGGATGCTCTCCACTGCGCAGCGGTAGAAGGTCACCAGCATCTCCTGTCCGATGTGGTCTTTCCTGAGGACTCTCAGGAAGTAGAGCCGCTGTTGTGCTTTCTTGATGATGGCTGCTGTTGTAGACTATTGGATCAGCACAACTAGACTGTCATACACCTGGAGTCAATCTGTGAACAATTTTAGGGTAAATTGCAGTACTCCAGGCCTAAAGTAATAGGCAAGGCAAGTTTATTTGTATAGCACATTTCATACAACAGGGGCAATTCAAAGTGCTTTACATAGCATTAAAAGAAATAGAGAAAAAGAAGGATAGTAATACAAATAAAAATAGAAATAAAAATGGCAAGAATAGATACATATAGATACATGTATATAGAAAACGAATAGATTAACATTTAACAACATAATAAGACAATTAATAAAATGATATAAATAAACGTGTAGTTACTGTAACTGTATTCAAGCACTGCTCTTCCCGATACATATGGCGTATGAGATTGCAGGTACTGGTCTGTATTTAATTTACATTTTATGATGTAATAATATGTGTGTTACACATATCTAACCCTGAAAATGGACAGGCTATATCTAAAACAGTTGCAAATAGATCGCTTAATAGGACTAGGTGTTACAATCCCTAAAGATTCAGCACGCAACTTACCTGGAACTTACCTGGAGTGGGTGTGAAGATGACCTCTTGGGTGGGGTTGGATTCGGTGAAGATCACTTGTCACCAGTATGTATGACACATCGTCAGTTGTATGCCCCCGCCTCATAAGGTTTTTCGGCATTTATTACAAGACACCCTCGGCTGAGGCAGGCCCACCACAGGCTTATCAGACCCGGGTGTGTGTCATATGGTGACATTATGTGGTCATTTGGCAGCCCATACTGTCTCCTTTCATTTCAGCCACAGACAGTGACTGCTCCTTTCGGCGACAGCGGCAAGTTCTTTAATTGCCTTCCGATGGGCCTGCCCTCAGATGCCTACTTCCTTCAGGAGCCTTGTGATGGAACTGGCTACAAAGCCCCTGCATCCCACCTCCACTGGACACACCTTCACATTCCAGCTTTGCTCCTCTGCTTCAGCTGCCAGGTTGGCATATTGCATCCTTTTCCTTTCGTATACCTCATCGATGGCATCCTCCCAAGGAACTGTCAACTCAACGATGAGGACACGCCGGCAGGAGTTGGACCAAAGGACCAGATCTGGGCGCAGGTTGGTCATTGCAATGTGGGAAAGCAATGTGGGAAAGTGAGCCTCCGGCTTAGGTCGACATGCATTTCCCAATCCCTGGCTGCATTCAGTGGACCTGTGTCTGGAAGTGAGGAGTTAGTCCGATTTTTCTCTCCTTCCCGGATGAAGGATGTTGGGTGTGGGAAAGTGGTTTGGGCATTTAGGGGCATGGAGTTGGTTGTTACTCTCTTGTACTCAAGTGCTGAGGCCAGGCATTTCAGTACTTGGTTGTGGTGCCAGTTGTATCTCCCTTGAGTTAGGCTAGTCTTAGTTAGGCTGCACATTGGAGACAGGCCGGATCATCTCCAAACCACAGATGTAGGTTTGTTGGAGAGGGAAGGACATCCTATGTGGCTCTGATGATGAAACTTGTTAGAGCCTGTTAGAATCCCTGTTCCGTATCTCACTCCATGTGATTTTTCTCCTCTCTACGCCATCCCACCTCATCCAGCGGCATTGCTGGGCTTGGGAGACTGCTCTGGCACACCTGTCTGCTTCTTCCTGGTGGTACACCTTCTCCACCACCAGTTGCCGGCGTTCAGTTGGAGTGGCTTTTTGCCATGTGGGTGTTGTTGCTCCCAATCCGAGGCCCCCTCTGCCATGCTGGACGTGGCCCACTATGTCCTGGTGTCTGAGGGCGGCCTTTGTCTCTGCTACTGCTACAGCTGGCTTCCATTTCCTCCCTGTTGCTAGGGTGGGGGCAGCACCTCTTACGAAAGGATCCCAGGACTCCGTGAGTGTCATGTCCAGCCTTGTTTTGGCACATTTGTACTCCTCCACCAGGCTTGAGATTGGCAGAGAGAGGGCTCCGTTCCCATACAGCCCAACGCTGCTGAGGCAGCTTGGTAGCCCAAGCCACTTCCTCAGTTGTGCATTCACCAGTCTCTCCAGCCTCTTAGCGTGGGATAGATTGACCTCGTAAATAGAGAGATGAAGTCTTCAACCCCCTGGTATGACGTGCTGGTAATAGAAGTACACATTTATACAGGAGATGCTCCATTAAGGCTTTGTACAATCAATTATTTCACTTAAATATTAATTATTATTTGTTTGTAAACATTTGAAGGGTACAAGCTCAATTTAATCGTAAGAAGTAAGAAACTGCATAATATACTATTGAGCACTATTGAGAATTATTAACTTTTTTAGATGATCATCAGGTGGAGTTGGCCACGATCGAACACAGACAATACGGACAATACTTTTGTACAGCTTAGGTAGGCCTATTTTAACAACCCTGTATAAGCTGTATGAGCATCCTCACCAACTTTATCACAGTGTGGTACGGCAATTGCACTGTGTCCAACCAGAAGGCCCTGCAAAGGTTGGTGAAAACCGCCTAGCGTATCATTATCACCAAACCCTACCATCGAGTCCCTCCAAGCAGCCCGGTGTTGGCGGAGGGCAGCAAGCATCATCAAGGACCCCTCGCACCCCAACCACGGACCGTTTGAACTCTACCATCTTAAGAGACTCAGAAAGTACAGGATCCTTAGGTCCCGTACCAGCAGGCTACAGAGCAGCTTCTTTCACAGAGCTGTCACTCTGATAAACAATCCCCCCCTCCACACACCCCACTGAACTATCCCCCCCCCCACACATGGGGTACTTTGACAATGACTCTCAGTATCCCCACCCTGTACAATGACTCTCAGTGCACTTCTGGTTAGATGCTAAACTGCATTTCGTTGTCTGGTACTTCTACTCTGCAATGGCAATAAAGTTGAATCTAATCTAATCTAATCCAACCTAAGGCCTGTTGGCAGTTCCCCCAAGGGAGTTAACTTGTTGCGGTTAGAGCGGCCAGTTGGGGAGCTGGAGGTTGGGGGGTTTAATCTCCACTTATGGCAACCTGCTCTACCCCGCTGTTAGCTGGTGTTAGAAGAGGGATTGTGACCATGATCTGCCATCAGAGAGGCGTGTCTATGTGAGGGATGTGACGAACTTGGTATAGTAAAGCCTGAACGGAGAGGATAGTATAACAACACTGTATAAGGCCAGTTGGCAGCACTGCCAAGGAAATTAATTCTCTTGGTGTTGCGGTTAGTGCGGCTGGTTGGGGAGCTGGAGGTTGTGGGTTCAATCTCCGGTTAGGGCAAGCTGCTCTAACCTGCTGTCGATAGTATCCTCTGCTGATGTCAACTCCTGCAGGTATCTGAAGTCAAAATCTACACTATTGAGACAACTGTCAAAATGGCGACATGAAAATCGAATTTCAGGTTCAAGAGGAGGCAAGTGGGCGTGGTAGTCAGAAGGAGATATTGGCTGTGTTTGAGAATGTTGGTTTTGAGCAGTTGCTGACTTGCGCTGATTAGCACCTTTTCAATACCTTTTGCATGATGGGGACACCGCTGGACTGGCCATACAATCTTTCTGCCCGCTGGCAGATGGGCCGCGCTAGTTTTCGGCCGGTCGGGCCGCCTTGACCCCCCCCCCCCCCCCCCCAAAATAAAATAAAATAACTAGGCGGCCCAAAATAGCGCGGCATCAACTAGCGCTGAATCAAGCGGCGGCCCCCGTTTATACTAACACATGGGCTGGCCCAATCACACACCTGCTGTCCATCGGCCCACTCTGATCCCTCGGCCGACAACCCAAGTACAGTGTCATGTCCGTAGATAAGATAGTGAAAGGGGGTGCCCAGAAAATTAGGGAGAAAAAAAGTAAGAAGCTAGCAGAGGATTGATTGATTGATTGAAAACTTTATTAGAAGATTTGCAGGAGTAGGTACATGAAAGTACATATTACATACAAGGTCAACTAACAGGATAAAAACCCAAGAAAGCCACTGGCTTATTTCAATTGGGGTCCTTGATTCTCAATTCATCGTTACATGTAAGACAGACAAACAAAACGAGTACTATCTACAGGATGCCTCAAAATGTCAGAAACTGACAGATATGTTCTCTGCATCGACTGTGGGGGCTAGGCCTACTACAGCTGCGGCTGCCACAGCAAAATCTTTACCGCTAACTAATGTTAGCAGTAGCACTGATGTGCCGTTAGCAATTGAGGAGGAGACAGATGACACAGCTAGAGAGGTAAGCAATGTTGTTACTTGGTTTTACAAAAGCAAAGTTATGTTAGTCGCTTGCATTGGCCAGATTAAGGGAGCAGCAGCAGAGAATGTCTTATGACTTATGCTAACCCGTACAGGCAGCATGATTGCATTGCGCTTCACCAGGACTTGGCTGGAATTCATGCACACACAGTGATCTCTCTCGTGGTGTAACGTTAGTGCTGCTTGGCTGTGGACTCTATAGCTAACGTTAGATGGGGGTGTTCTGCATTTTGTGACTTTCTATTTTGTTGCTAGCTAGCAAGTTGAGGTATCACTGTCACTGACATAAATGCAATACCAACAATGGGTGTTAATAATACTTTTTATTTGAAAATAAAAATATTTTTAAAAAAATCTACACAGCCTACACAGCCTAGTTCAGAACTAATGAATGCTTTTTATTGCATGGAGAAATAAAACTCATGCAGTCTGCAACCCAATAATGTTGTCTTGCAACCTTCCATTTGAAATGACTGGGCTTCTGGTGTAACATAATGCAATCATGCAGCCTGTGTGTACATGTAAATGAGAACTTTGCTGATTTTGACAACTAGTTAGTTTACTTCTCTGTCCATGTCTTGTTGAACCAGGTTGAGCTGCTGCTGCCCTCCCCAGAAAAGCAGAGTGTCAGGGAAAGAGAGGAAAAGGAGAGAGAAAAAGATGAAACAGAGGAAACAGAGTGCCACGTTCAGGACTTCAATTACTTTGCCTGTCCTGAGCCTTCCATGCTAGATCACTTTTTAGATTACCACCCTCAGCAGAGAACCAAAAATACAGCGGCACAAAAGTATTTCACATGTGCAGATGGCACCAGGCTGAATATTGCGAAGAACAGCATACATTGTTTTGTTTTGTCTGTATGGCATTTGGCAATAGTACTGACCCCAGAAAATGTATTACTGGAATGACAGGATGGAGACGTGCGCAACAGAATGTGGAGGAGCATGAAAAGAGTGCTACACACCGAAAGTGTGCTGAAGCCTATTTTCTAAGAAGTAGAAAAGGAGATATCCAGAGCAAGTTTGCTGGCAGTCAGATGTCTGCTCATAGGCAGCAAGTAAGAAAGAAACGCCAGGTTTTGGAGTGTGTTGTGGATGTGGTGAAGGTGATAGGCAAGAGGGGCTTGAGCTACATAGGGGGTTTTACAAATGGTATATTCAACAGACTGCCAGCATGTTGATCGGCGGTGTCGGACCGATTGTGTTGGGCCGGTCTGAGCCACATGGCAGGGCCTAATTTTTGTCCCAGTCCAGCCCTGGATGGGGATAACATTTGTCCGACTTGGTCAAAAAAGTAGACTGTGGTAGAATATGAATCATTATAGTATTTGAGAGACCTATTGATTGATTGCCATGTTTTCAAGCCTTGCAGTCAGAATTTCACTACATTGTCCAACTTGAGACTGCACATATGCACTGCTCCCAGCTATACTGTATGATGACCTTGCCTGGTTTCTAGTCGGTTTGGCTCTTAAACTCAAATTCAGCCATTTGTTTGAGTAATGGTACACACCTAGAGAGAATAAAGATGATTAGTTTTGTCATGCTCACTCACTACACCAGATTAATTTGTCTAACATTTAGTATAATATTTATCTTCACTATTACAAGCATAACAGTATATTATTCGGACTGAGAACACTTCCTGTTTTAGAACAACAGTACTTGGTAGCTAGCCAACGTTAGCTACAGGGCCGGACTGCCGATTAGACAACTAGGCAACTGCCCAGGGCGGAAAAAGACATAGGGCGGCAAGCAGCACGAGCTATATAAAAATAATACACAGTACATGCTATGATGATGCTAGGATAGCTGTAAAAATCATAGATTTCTAGAATAATTTAGCAGACACTCTTATCTTAATAGCCTATAGGTGTTAGAATTAAACAGATCCGGTTCTTTTGTCGACTGCACCAAGAAAGAGGAGAGAAGTTCTCTAATGCACACTTGGTATATTTATTGAAAATCACACAGGGTACAGAGATCAGATGGACCTAACTCCTGAGGCGGTCCCAGGAGACAAGGTAGTTCACTTCAGATTTTACATGATATTATATAGTTTAGGAAGCACAGAGTCCTTCCACCTTTTGGCCACTATGATGTAACACCTAATGGCCTTGATTATAATGAGCTAAAACTATGAATTGAGTGGTGTCTTGTGTTTGACGTGAGAGCTAAGAAAGGAGTATTCTGCTGCACCTGGTTTGGAGGCTAAACCAGACAGTCCCAGACAGACAGTAACTCCTTAAAACCTTATAATTGGTCTTGTGTAGGGTACCATACTGATAACGTGCCTATTAAAACAGGAAAACTGATAAGATATCTAACTAACTGGTGCTAGGAGAAATGAACAATAAAACCTTAGAAAAATATATATCCTAACATAGGCCTATAGAATATCGAGGACGAGGAGGATGATGCAGTGCCATGATAATTGTGTGTCGACAATTAATGATGATGGCACTGTGCGCATCTGTAAGCACTTTCTCCAGTTCTGCAAACTGCTCGACTCGACTACAGGGGCTGGCATTACCGAGCTGCTGCTTCAAAAGCTCCAGGATCAGGGCTTCGACATACAGACATGATAGGGCAGATATACTGCATGACAACGGTGCCAACTTGAAGGGGAAGCACAATGGAGTAAAGAAGAGGGTGTGTGATGTCAACCCAAGAGCCTTTTCCATCCCCTGCAGTGCTCAATCCCTTAACCTGGCCCTCTCCAACACAGCATCATGCTGCCTATAGACACAGACAAATTCTTTGGAACAATCCAAGAACTGTATGCATTTTTCTCATCTTCAACTTGCTGGGCTGTTGTCAAATAACACATCAAAGGTGGCCTGACAGTGAAAGCTCTGTGTGAGACAAGATGGGAGAGCCGTGTGGAGGCAGTGAAGCCCCTCCGATACCAGCTAGGGGAGGTATTTGATGCCCTCTCCTCCTTCGCCAGTAACACCAGCCTGACAAGCACATGCAGGGTGAAGACATTGTTGGGCACCAACATCTTCGTGGAAAAAACGTGTTTAAAATGTGTATGTGCCATTGTCATCTGGTATGATATTCTATTTGAAGTCAACATGACAAGCAGGCATGCAGTGGCTCAGCGCAGGCTTTGCAGGCGCATTGGTGAGTGCCAAGGAGTTGGCAGAGAAACTCAAGATCGATTCCTGCTTCGCGACCACCCCGACCCTGCATCAGGAAGAGACAATTCTCTCACGAGGGGAGAGATGAACCTGTGACTGACCCTGCGCAACGCTTTAAGGTTGTTTAAGGTTAGATCCTGGACTGTGCCATCTAGCCAGTGGCCGAGAGATTCATCCTACTGGAGGAGCGCAGCAATATTTCCATCATCCTCTACAGTATTGACTTTGCATTGGCTTTGAGCAGGCGGCTGTAAAAACTGGTCAAGCCACTTGACATGCTCCAGTATACCACCACCAATGCAGTTACCACACTGTACCCAAACACAGGTCTGCATCTGAGGATTCTCCTCACCCTGCCAGTGACAGTAGCGGCTTTTCAAAACTAAATAGATTAAGAACTACCTGCGCACATCCATGACACAACGACGACTGAACTAACTGGCCACCATCTCAATTGAACATGACTTGCTCAGGAGATTAATCTGCATGATACCATTCACCAGTTTGCTATGAGGAAAGCCCATAAGATCAATTTGGAATAAAGGTAGGCCTATATCATATTCAAATGTTTCCAGGATTGTTATTCTAGTCAGTATTTTTAAAATGTGCAAAAAAAAGGAACTCATTTTGAACATGGTCTCATCACTTTACCGTTGTAAAAGTCTGAATGGTCGCTCGCTCTTCAAAAGTCAAGAGTTATAACAATCACATTCTATTACGTTCATGCCTTCCAGTAACTAATTAAACTGACCTGCTATGCAAACTAATGACGAGTTGATAACATCACAATTTCACTTATGACATGGCTACAGTATTGTTTGTTACAGTAGTTTGTTTATTTGTTTTAACGTGTGGGCATTTTGAATGTATCTCTTTTGTGTAGTAGCTAAAGTTGTGTAAATCCTAGCATAACTGGTAGTAATGGGAGGGATTAAAAATGTAAAATAATTGGTATTGGCAGATGTTAATGAGCGATTGTGTGTTAGGTTGTACTTGGCAATTTTTTTTATTTTTTTTTACAGATTCAGACTCAGGAAAGATCCTTCTACTTTCAGATAACACTCAATGAACACAGACATAATATTGACGATCTATACTTTGGTGATGTTAATTTCATTTGCTTAAGATAAACTTCACTGGACTGCAAGTTTTCAGTGGGCTGCAACTTTAAATTAAATTATTACGGGATCCCGGATGCATGTATAATCATACAGAAATACATAAATATTTCTGTCTTTGAGGATGAGGATATCATCCTCAAACACATTTTTACGGTTATTATCACTGAATAAATGCCTGATGTTAAATTTGAACGCAGGACAACACTGGGGGCATTATGTAAAACAAAGGCAAAGAATAGAAAAACATGTATTCAGTTGAAAATGAAATATGTACCCTTTCCCAGCTCAGTTTACTCTAACCATGTTTACAGTCATTTCCTGGGGGGTATTCCATCAACGTCGCTAAAGGACATTCCAGGCTTATTTTGAAGTCTCTCGCGAGACTTATGAAAATAAGCCTGGAATTTCCTTTAGTGACGTTGATGGAATACCCCCATGGTAATTTCACGCTTCTGTTGTCTGTGTAAACTGCATGATGATCAGTGATTCACTTTATTATTTGGCAGATTGACTTTATTATTTAGCAAAACTCTTTCAGGCAGGCATTTAGAGCATACAAAGAATCCAGTCAAGCATAAATTAATAAACTGTTTCAAGATGCTCTGTCCTGCTTGAACGGCTGTGAATTTTTTGCGGTACCATAACGCCTCCTACAGTCGCTTGGAAAAATAGCTTTGAGTTCCAGGCATGGACCTCAACCTAGTAAGGTATAGCCAACACGTAGGCATATGCCTACTGATTTGGAAAACACAGCTCAGTGTTTCAATATACATATTTTGATATAAATAACCACATTTCACATGCAAGGTGTTATGGCTCAGACTTGTTCTGATGATCTCCGTGTGCACAATATTTCGGCTATTGTGGCCTCTTTGCACCCCCTGCTGGTGAATAATGGTAATTTATTTTGAATGGAAACATGTTTCCCCCCGATCCGAGTAGTCCTGATATTCTATTATGCCTCCCAAGTGGTCCCCCAAACAGTAGGGGCTGAGTAAGTCCCAATCCAGCCACAACCTACCAGTGGGGACCCGATCTGACATTTGCATACACGTGCAAGGCATGTAAGGCATAATTCATGGGATATGTTATGAACCGGCAATGGATCGTTTTCATCTTTAAACGATCCCTCAGCATAGCACTGAGAAGGGCCAGCTCTGTCGAAAGTTATTTCGCCTGAGCGTAGTCTGTTTTATTAGCTTAACTAGGCATACAGAGGCTCAATATTTGTTTAGTTAGTATGCCTATTAGGATATGCATTTAATGATATTATGATTACATGATAGCATACAGACATTGATTTATTTAACTTTCATTGATTAGGACTATATATAACAAGCTTATTGTAACCGTCTAAGCCATGTCACCATGCTGCTAAAACTGTTGAGCAAAGGTTTAGGAATTTCTGCTTAGAATAGGCCTATAGGCTATAAAGAAGGGGGAAAAAAAATCGTATATGAATATTATTCGTATTTTTCTGTTTCTGCTGATTGTTGTAGTAGTCTAAAGTCATTTAAAAACCCCAGACACTACTTAACTTACGCACTCCCCATTATAAAGAAGGCTGAGGCGGAGATGACCAAATAGGGCAAGTAATACCCGTGCAATGCGCGCACGGATCGCCTCTTCGATTTTTCATTGGTGCAATACAGTTGACCTCACCGAGGGGCTGGGACACATCATCATATTATGGAAATAACGGTTACATATCTTTCTCTGATTGGTTCAACTGTGTTATCGGAACGCCCTGCTATTGAATATTATGTGACCCACTTCGGTGCGCGCATAATACTGGCAAGATCATGAAATAACCCCATTTGTGTCGCTTAATCATTATCAATAGGCTACATACATTGGCGTATTAGTTGTAATGTATTTATTGAAGATGTACTCAATTGAATCTATACATTGTAAACATGCAAACAAAATATGTATAGCCATATGTGGTGCAGAAAAGCAGTCTATTTCAAAATTATAAACGGCCTACAGGCGAGTCGTGCAAACCAAATTATCAAGATGTAGAATACAAAAAACAACAGTACAATACACAATTAGCAAACAAAAAAATAGATACGTGATTGGCCTACAATTCCACACGTTATAGCCCTATACCTAGCATAACCTATTGCATGGATTGATAACAAAAATAATACATAAATCAAAAGTGTCTGTAGGCCTATTACATTGACATTTTCCCCACAACATATAGGCTAGGCGTAGCTAGGTTACAATATTAGGCTAATAACGTTACCATTCGAATTAAATTATATTTGAAACGAATCATAAATAGAACCTATTTTATGGTAATCTATTTGGTGATAGCCATATAGACTAAACACCACAATGACATTATGCAGATGTAGCCCACAAATAAACAAACGCAAAAACAAAATGTAGAGTAAAAATCTTCAATGTCCATTAGTCCAAGTGACATTTAAGATCTGTCAATACAGAACATGGCATTGCCAGCTTTACAACTTGACTGAGTCCCGAGTGCGTAATGAATGGCACGATCAAATTTAAATTCCTCAAATTGTGGCACTTTGGAATCCTGTGAAGAATGGTCCGTGCTAGTTGATCTAACGCCAACATGCAGGCACTTGATTAATCCGCAAGTATTTTCATAAGAATGCGAAACACATTTAAATCAACTTTGAGACGTTTTGGACAGATTTATTGGGGGAAAGCTCTTAAATCATAGCGGGAGCTCCTAGTGGAGGAAAGCTGATTGGTCCGCAAGCCGGTGACGTCCCTGAGACTGACATTCTATCAATGAGCATGCGCAGAACTCGTACATTGTCGCAAGGAATCGTGGGATCTCAAAAGCAACAAATTGTTGAGAGGAAGTAGAATTCAGTGCGTCTTTGCAGTTCTTGGTGATTCAGTCAATTTTCAGAATATTTCAGGCCAGGCCAAAGTCGTGCGCCCACTGTAGAAAATACGCATAGTTTGTTTAATTCAGGGACATTATAGTAAAATAAACAGAAAGATCCATGAAATGTGATCTTTTTGTTTGGTTTATAAGTCAGGTCGGCCTAATAAACAAATTGACATACACTTTATATGACAATTTGTTTATTAGGCCTACTTGAAATATGGAATGACTGAAATGCACTGTGCTAGCCTATGTCTAATCCTACTTTTAAAGAGAGAAACTAAATGAAGACAAACACATACAAACAAATAACCAAATACAAAAAAGTATTATGTACATTTTTAACTGCCATTGACAAAGTACCTAAATCAATTGTACCTGAATTGCAGCCTGTGGCTGTGATATTGCATTATGGAAATCATAATAGAAAAATATTCTCTGTCTTCTGCAATTGTCCAAATAAAAATAGGCTATCTTTAATTCCACAAGCCACAATTTTAGATTATTTAGGCTATCCATTTGTTTAAATTTATCATTAGTGTTGCACTCGTAAAAATAAATCTAAAGTATTTTAGTTCTAGGCTTATTTTCTGTCAATACACAATACATATTCTATTATTTAAAAAATAAAACAAGATTGAATATACATTCCAATATGATGGGTTAATTGTAGATCAGTGGCAGTAATATAGTGGGCCTTATAGTGGGTTTATGTGTAAACATTTCCAATCAAGTATTTAAAGTTGATTGATTACTAAACAAGAATTTTGATATATGTAGATTCAATGTTGGTTCAATGGTACATTAACATTACATTAACAAATATAAATAAATAATGTATAATCTATCACTGTCGTTAAATACTTAATAGTAGTATTCCTTTTGCCTACTACAACGCTAACTACAGTTTTCCTATCACTTTCCCAGCGTGCGGAGCTCCGTTGCCCAGAGCGCAAAACAAGCAACTGAGCACTCTGTCCCTCAAGAAACGCAGCCCCTGCGTGATTGACAGCTATCCTTGTCCAATGACACGAGTGTGTCGAAATTCTGTACTCCTATTCGTTAAATAATGCATACGTCAGATGTGAAATAAGCCAGTCACAGAGGGTGGATTTCCATAGTTCCAAGGCCACATTCTGGCAAACTCTATGGCGCCCCGCAGTGGGGACATATGGAGACAATTTTGTGACGGTGTTCTGTTCTCCGAAATGAGTAATAACAATGAAAAATGTTGAGCCGTTTTCTTTCCTTAATTGTTTCCCTTTCAATACGGGTCTTTGTTTTATATTGATGAGAGAAGCAGACCTCTTTAACATAATGTTTCCCCACAGTCTTGTACATAAAATAAGGACATGTTTTATGTTTTTTTTTCAATAGAAGACTATCGAGAAATGTAATCATGCTTTTTTTTCCATCTGCAAGGTCAGAAGGATTTCTTCTTTAACGCAAATGGACGTGTTTCATTAGCAGCCATTCCATTGACAAGAAGGCTATATGGATTGACTAATGATGACTAATAAAGTTATTTGTTGACCTATATAGTAGGTTAGTTTAGGCTACTGTGGAGCCCCATCATTTTGTCCAACAAAACATTGCAATTATATTTTCCACCACAAGAGACCGCTACTAACCAAGACACTTGACAACAAGTGTATAAGAAACATGTCGCTCACGAATGATGTAGTCCCCCTCCTTGTGTGAATTGGTGCTACCATAAGTTACCAGAACGTGTAGTGGTTATTTGATTAATTATAATTTCTGCCTAACTTTACGTTTATTTCACCGCAAATTATTCCCAAATTCGTAGCCTACGCTATTGGCCTACTATATTAGGCTACAGTCGTGCAGCTGCATTCTCTGCTAGACTGAAATGTTACCGGAACGTGTAGTGCTTATTTGATCCACTATCAGTCTTGCTTCTGATGATGATGAAAAACCTTTATTGTCCCCAATGGGGAAATTTTGTTGTCAAACAGCTTAGTAGGGCAGACAGAAAACATTCAATAAATAAATAAATAAAACAGTGCAGGCTCAATAAGTAAACAGTGCAAGATAAAGTGCTCAAGTGCATGTATAGTCCAAGTAGCAGTCTTAACGGCCTCTCAGCTCCAGGTCTCCCCCACCCTGCAGGGCCTGGTTGTAGAGTCGGAGTGCAGCTGGAATAAAGGACTGTGCTTATTTGATTGTATTTTCCTATTTTTCAACGATTTTAAAGTATCACCGGTATATGAAAACAGTCAATTGGACAAAAGGTGTGGTCTGAAAATAGTTGTACTTTCTTTGCACCCTATTAAGACGTTGCTAACAATAAGCCTATCACTGTCATAAGATGAATCGGCGTCACCTCGAAACTCCCAACACCCTGTCTCTAATTCACCTACGTTTTTAAAAATGTGGACAATCAGTGTACTTTTGTAAAAACTGCATCTGTATGGCAAGATACACAATTCAACCAACATCTGTAAAAAGTATCCCAGTGGTGTAAGAGATAAAGCATGTGACATGAACAAACGGACCCATAGAGACTGATGCATAGTCCCTTCCCCTATTTCATCCATGTCAGTACAACTGTTATTGACCATTGCTCCATTTAGATGGAGTGCAAAATGCTAAAGTGCATTCTTCTCTCTCTCTCACTCCAGGTTTGGGAGGCCTGCTCGAGGGTAAGGCGTTGACAGAATGTTTCTCAGCTCAAGCAGTGGCTGTGGACTTGATGTCGGAGCTGGAGATGGCTGCCTTGATAAAGCTTGTCTGGCTCACAGAGATCTGCAGTTTTCTCCCTAGAAAAGAAAACAAAATCCTCCAATGTAAACAGAAGAAAATGGCCCTGACTGTGCAGGAAAACAGGCCTATGTGATGTGTCCTGGGTGCTGGGGAATTATATCAACCACACACACACACACGCACACACACACGCACACACGCACACACGCACACACACACTCACACACACACACACACACACACACACACACACACACACACACACACACACACACACACACACACCACATGACGTGAGGAGGGGAGCATTTGCCTGCTGTATCATATGCTGGGTTCATCAGAGACCCCATAGTCTTGGAAGCATAAGATGCCATCTATTGCTGTCTCCACCACTCAGCATACAGGCCAAAGACCTCTGTGTGTGTGTGTGTGTGTGTGTGTATGTGTGTGTGTGTGTATGAAACCATTGTATGTCTGCATGTGTGTCTAGCAACTGTGTCTGTTCCACTAATGGACACTTCTAACCCTGTCTCCCTTTCTTAACTCCCCCCCCCCCCCCCCCTCCATATCATATCCATGTTTTCCCGTGGGTTCTGATTAGAAGGGTTTCCAGCCAGGGGAGAGGGGAAGGGGGGTGGACTGTACGGTGTGTCGTCCTTATTACACCTTATATGTCTGGGAATGCAGGGTTGAGGGGTTGGGGGGGGATGTAGGTACTCTCCACATAATCAATATAGATACTGGCCCCTCCCCACCTACCCCCCCTTATCCTCTAGATCTGCTCTTCTTTCCACACCAGACTCTCCCATTAGGACTAATGGGTCTGGTATTGACTGAGCTCAAGCAGTACGACAGGGATACAGTATTACACAGAGTTTGTATTAGCGTTACACTGTGAAGCACTATTGTGCATAAAGCCAGGTTTAGACTGACACTGTTGGACATAACCGTATTATTAGTACACATAAAATGAGAATTAGTAAAATAGACATTCCTATTCAAAGCTTTGCCAGTGTTCGGTCGGTGCAACATTAGGATTGATCCATGTAATAGATTTTTTAGCATATCTCAGTGTCCTAAACATGCAACCATGAGTAAACTATATTGGGTAGGACCTATCAAATGTTATGCTCTGGACAGTAATACCACACAGGGAAACGCTATTATGGATGGAGGTGGTTTAAGACAGGGAGTCACTACTATTATGAGTCCGTTGTTGACCTGGATCAACGGTTCCACTCTCCCTTGCCTGAAGGTTGTGTGGGTGTCAACCTTCAGGGCAAAGGGCTTCAGACGAGGGCCCGGAAACTTCTGAGAGATGCCTGGTGGCTGCGGAGAATGACCTTTAACCTATGACCTGGGGGTCATAGAGGGAGGGGTTGGCACTGTAGGGGGAGAGGGGATAATTGATGGGGTGAGAGAGGCCTGGGAGTGTGGGGGAGGGGTTAAGGGGGAGGTCTGGGGCCTTAGAGGTGTGAGTGGGGGACTGAACCTGACGAGACTGCTCCTCTATCTGTCCATAAGTCACGTATGATCTGGGGAAGTTCTACAGACAGGCAGAGGTGATGGAACCATCTAAATTCCCTTATTGCTGTGACACCTGTAAGCGTGAGTGTGCTTATGTTGTGTCGATGCATGCAAGGACATGTGTGCTTATGCAAGTGTGTTTCTCAGTTTTAAATAAACCTATACAGTATGCAGGATGAGTCAGCCAATAACCCCTCTTGAGAAAGTTCTCCAAAGTAGTACGTAGCTATAGCAAGAAAAAAAGGAAGAAAAAAAACCCGTAACAGTTGCATTTTTTCTGTTGGAGGTCAAAGGGCAGGCGGAATTGAGTCTTGGAGTGGGTGGTGGGTCAGTAATGGCTGACAGATGTTTACAGGGGCCTGACTGCACCTCTATGATTAGGGGAGGCGGTTAGGTGGTGTGTGTATGTGTGTGTGTGTGTGTGTGTGTGTGTGGTTCCGTGCATGCGTGGGTGCGTGCATGTGTGTGTCTAACCACAGCCCCCCTACCTCAGCCATGGGGACACACTGTGAATGCCTCTCTTTGCTGCCGCCAAAAACACCCAAACAGTACCCTCCCCTGTCAGTCTCCTTGGCCCGAACTCTGTCCAGATGGCCCAAGTCTCACATGCTCAGGGCCCAGACCCAGCAGGTTCTGTGTGGGCCTCCTATCCCATCCATCCCACATACTCTGGTCAGAACCAGTCTGACTGGTCCTTATTCACAGATATGGGTTTCCACAACGTCCTGTAAGTCTGTAGCGGCACTCTCAGGTTACTGGTAGGCCTGCACCGTCCGTGCTAAAGCTGTTATTTTAGAGATCCAGACAGGGGAGAGTGTGTGAGTGTTAGTACGTGGTTTGGGCTCATAAGTGCACCTCTCTTTCCTCGGGTCCACATCCACGTCATAGTGCTCCAGAGGGTTCCGATGGGCTCACAGAGGGCTCTGTCACATGGTGGAACAGGACATCAGGGAAGGTTGGTGGAAATCGGAGGACAGGCTCATTGCAATGCAGGAACGTGTGTTTGATACCATTCTTCATTCCATCCCATGCATTACAATGAGCCCGTCCTCTGATTTCTGCCTCCCCTGATGTACATTACTCCCAAAGTAATCAAAACAAGGTCTAAGTAATAATCGTATGTACAAAATGAACACCACTGATGCCATTGAAGGACACCTATGTATATATGGGATCTCTTTCCCATGTTGTTGCTTTGAGTCAGATATCAAATCAAATCAAATCAAATCAGACATTATTTATATACTGCCTTTCGTGCAAAATTGCAATACAGGTGCTTAGGTGCTTAGCAAAATAATGAAAATACAGCAATACAATGAAAATACCATACAATTAAAAAAAACTGTAATTTAAGGAAATAAGAACAGAGAGACCAGTGTAGCACAGTAAAAGAGGGTAGATTAAAATAAGATCTCTGCAAACTTGTATACTGGGGTTGCAAGTACAATTGTTTGGAAAATAGGTGTTACCACAGTTACAATAAAAGCATGTGAAGAGACTTTCCATTCTACACTGTGCACCAGCCATGCAATGGGAAATAGCTTGAGTCTCGATTGGTCCATCTTTCAAACTCAACATGATTACATTTCTCTACACCAATGAAATGTTGACCCTGATGACTATCTTGAAATGTCAAATTATCGCTCCTGCTTTTTTCTATTTGCTGACAATCTGGGGGGTGACATTTAGGAATTAAAACCTAAATGTCGAGAAACCCAAAGGGGCTTATTACCATTTTTGCATAACAGCACAGCTTTGCCCAGAGACCAACTCTTTTTTAAGATACAGGATTAAGCAAATACGCATATTAATGCTGATGACCCTTGATTTGCTACGCTTGACTGAGAGAAAACAGTCAGAGCTATGAGAGAAATGGTTTGGCATGTAGAACATGTTCCACCTCCTGGACCAATGGTAAGTAAAACCACAGAGAGGGCATTCAGACACTCTTAATCCCCATATACACTCTTAATCCGCATAATTCCTGTGTGAAAAATAAAAACATCAACAATACCTCGCTGAAAAACAGACTCCGTAAACAGCTCCACACGGTAACGTTTATCACAATTCTTTTTTGCCACCTATGGCTTAATATACACTGTATCCAATTACAGTATATTAAAATGGCTAGACCCAGACCGCTCATTTCTAATGTTCTTAAAGATGAGTTTAGTGCAGAAACAATGTTTTTTTTATCCCCACCCAAAATAATGAAACCACTAACCCTAACATATTCATGAAGGAAAGGTAATATACTATATTATCCTATGACGACATTCAAAAATATATATCTGCAATTATCACAGAATGAGGCATTAAGACACACCCCTCCCCTGTTTTTTTAAGTGGATCAATCCCCGTAGCTAATATCCATGATGGGCCAATCATTGTGTTCCTGTGGCCTCAGTTAAAGATACCACTGGTTGGGAGGAGGGATCTGGCTGGAATATGGTGTTGCTTTCGCAGGGGTGTGACTGGTGGACAATCACGCTGATGAAGGTATAATCCATTCTGGTGTCCTCATGAAATGAGACCAGAGAAAGTGACTCCATCCCCTCTAAAGCCTATTTAACATTCTCTCCTTCTGTTTATGTCTGTTTCTCTCTCCCTCCTTCTCTCCCCTTCTGTTTCTATCTCTCTCCCCTCCCCCCTCTCCTTTTCTCTATCCCTCGCATGCATAGCCCCCCTCCATCCCTCCACACACACACACACACACACACACACACACACACACACACACACACACACACACACACACACACACACACACACACACACACACACACACACAGTTTAATGCTTAATTTGGATTGACAAGTAGTATACATATCATGCAAGATCCAAATAGTACTAAAAATAAGTCTTAACAGCAACAAAGGGTAAGCCCACAAAATGCACATCAAGGGTAAAGGAGGCATCTTGTTTCCAGATGAAGAGATTACCAATTATAGCTGAACACTGAACAGTATTTTGTGAGTTGTTTGGCCTTTTTTTTTTAGAAAGTCCACAAATTTGTAGGCCACGCACACACATTTTATGTATATGTCCCAAGCTACCAAAGACACACACACACACACACACACACACACACACACACACACACACACACACACACACACACACACACACACATTCCATGGAATTTACAGGGAAGCCTTAGGTGTGAACAGAAGCCTGAACATTCCCTGGTCCGGCGCGCAAAGGGTTACGTATGTCTGACACAATACAGTGTGCGATGCGCTGTAGCAAGTTCTCCCATACTGTGCTTTTGGACTAGTATAGTATGTTTGTATCAATGGTAATCAAGTGCTTTAGTTGGCGAGCAAACTTGGTGATCGTAAGCGTAATACGAGTTGACTCGCTGTTAAATTAATGTGAAAAATATGATGATAAATACATATACAGGGATTCTGTCAATACGGAGGTATGATATATGGCAGTCTCACGCGCCTGTCTCGTTCGAATTCACGTCTACTATGTTCCAGTTCTGCATCCAGTTGAATTGTGTGATTCGAGTAGCTTGCGCAGACCCGGGACATGTGTAAAAAGGCGCAACACAGCAACCTCCCGGAATTTAGCTCATGTGTGAACGGCGAAAATCACTGGCGGACGCGGGTTGGGATTGCATGTAATTTACAGGGTATTATGTGTGAAAGGGGCTTTTGTTTGCGAATGACAATACAGGCCTCCTAACTGGAGAAGAGAGGAAATAAAGGAAGGATTTTCACGTTGTTAAACGGTGCATTAGAGGGCTTGTGACTAGGAGTTGTAGCTATAAAACCCAATGGTTGGGCTGCACTCAAGTTTTAGTGTGTTGGCTCAGAGGCTGACAGCTTTGCGTTTAGGGCATGGTTTAACGCTGGTTATTTGGGGCTGAGGCTGTTTCAGGACACACTGGTGGGTGATTTAAAGAGAGCTGTAGCCACAAATGGAAACTGGCACTGCTGTGCCAGTTCCAATGATTGAAACAGTGGATGAAACATGAATATAAAGCATATTGTATATCCGATGACAGCTCCCCATTGCCTTGTCTGATTGGTCCTGTTTTCTGATTCCCCCAGTTGCTTGTTCTTGTGCTAGGCTTTTTATGCCAGATAATTAGTTAGCTTTTAATTAAGAGAAACATGCAAACATTTGTGCTTTATCTACACACGCACCCAAAACCTTCTCTCCCACTCTCTTCCTCTTCCCCCCCCCCCCCTCTCTCTCTCTCTCTCTCTCTCTCTCTCTCTCTCTCTCTCTCTCTCTCTCTCTCTCTCTCTCTCTCTCTCTCTCTCTCTCTCTCTCTCTCTCTCTCTCTCTTTGCCATCAGGTCTGGAGATAATTTCAGTGGAGC
>NC_137690.1:59895352-59897852 GCF_963989245.1 Nansenia antarctica | reverse complement strand
GATTCTTTTCTTATGTATCTGAGTGTGGCTGAACTGAACAGGACACAGTCGGGGCCCAATAATAATGATGAAAGTTGACATGAATACTCTTTCCCTCTCTTTAGCTGCTCTTTTTCTCGAGTCACTGAAAGTCACCACAAGTCATCAGAGTAAAACTAGCATGATTTCACCCAATATTTCTGTCATGTTTCAACAGCCTTTATATTAAAAACCTCAGACGGCAAGAAACCACACCACACATTCACCAACCGGCGCCCAGAAACACTTTCCCATGTCAAACCAGTCGCCTCCAATATATTTCTCTCCCTCTTTTCATATTCCACTGCTCATTTTCCCCTGTGGCAGAAGTGGTTTCCACAGAGGGTGACATCATCACTCAGCGCCTGAGTGACTGTCACCATGACGCCATTGCCATTTAAAGTCCCATGATGCACTTCAAGTTCACAATTCTGTCCTAGGAGGGGTAAATCCATGATAGGGGCGCCTAGGAATTGTAGCATGATATCAATTAAGGCACTAGCATTTGATGGAATGATGAAATAATACTAGTTTATGTCGCTTATAAGAATTTGAATTGAATGAAGACGTGAAGTGAAGGTGCAACTATTTCTTATGCCAAATACACTACAAATAAAGTTGGACATACCTCTGAAGTCATGTGCATTTTAAAGAACGTGCATTTTAAATAATGTGCCGATCTTGTTAGGCCTGTCATATCTGTCAATCACTCATTTTTCCCTTTTGGGGAAATCCCATTTTTAACACCTCCTTTTTTTAGCAACATTTCCCATAGAACCTCGTTTTGGGAAAGATCAGGATGGGAATGGCAGTTTCCCGTTTCCTCAGACAGACACACAAAGCATGCTAAGGGGCTGGTCAGTGTCAGACATGTTTTTCCTGAAACAAGGTTTCCTTCCGGCCTAGGCAGGGGCCTCAGCTCTGATTAAAGAACAGTTGACAGAGATGAAGGATACCTGACATAAACAATCAGAGCTAATCAGTGAGAGGGGAAACACACACACACACACACACACACACACACACACAAATACTGGTACACACACAAGAACACACATGTGAGTACAACCACACACCCAGTTACTTCATAGGGACATAAAAATGTCACACTCAAACATGGACAATGTCACACTCAGACATTGACAACCCTATTCAGAGTCACAAGAGGACGTGTGTGTGTGTGTGTGTGAGAGAGTGTGCGTGCGTGCATTTCAGAAACGTTCCCAAACCATGGCAATTTACCGGTCATTTGGGGAATCTATGTGAAATTATCTGACTTGAAAATGACATGAAAATGACATGAAGATCAGGTTTTCGGTACTCGGCCTGTGGCCTCGTAACTACGACACGATCACAGCCGTGCTGATATTCAGTAAAACAGCACTCCCTCTCATGTGATATTGCTTAAATATGGTAAACATTCACAGTGCAATACTGATTAATGAGCACAAAGAACATCTTCATGTTAGCTTTTATACAGTTCTACATATACAGTTCTCCATTTATTAGTTAACAGTAATAAGGACAACAGATTATAGTTTCGCAACTGAACTTCAACTGGACTGTAACCTGAACACAAACATCCGCAGGCTAGCTACTTGAAATATGAGTCGGTTGACAGTCGCTTTGGTGGCATGTGTGAATGCGATTCAGACGAGTTGACAGACCGTTGATGTAGTCTAATTAACGGTCATTTACACCTGTGCGGCGGAGTGATACATAGTTAAAAGTCCCAGTGCTGTTATACTGTATATCGGCACTCATGGAATGCCTCTTGTCCAATCAAATTACTTGGTCGGAACTAACTGTTGTATAATATCAGTTGTAGGCAACAAATGTAACCACAAGAGGAAGTGTCTATGAAGTCATAATCTAAGCACTCCATGAGCCCACAATACTCAACATGCCAAAGTCAATCTTGCTGTTCAAGGCAATTTTCCTTTATCTCTTGCAATAACCAGTCATAACCAATTACTTGTCACTTAAGCGTAGTCTTACAGTTGACATACATTTAGAATATACACTAGGCCTTCTTCCACATATTTATAGAGGATGGTAGTATTCCCAAATAGGTGACAACCGCTGTGTCCATTAGGATCAAGTGTCTATTTTTGGCTTATTGGTCGTTATTGAATGTGGAACATCATAGGTGCCAAAACACTTTGCAGTGACACTGAATGACTAAAACAGTCTTTTTCCGAGGTTTTAGTGCTGCCCATGGTCTCTGCAAGTATTTGTCAAACAATGGATGTGTGTCCTGCATCTGAGGCCAGCGATTTCCAATGCCACTTCAACACATCAGTGCTTTCCTCTTCTGATCCATAGGGTTCCCAAACGTTTCTCTAGTTGATTAGTCGGAGCTAATTGTCGTCAGACGCTGGCATAGTTCCGTCATGTCATCAGAGTTCCATGATGTTCCAACAACGGCTGTACTCATTTTTCCTGTAGGCCTGCAGAAAGATAAACAGCTTTGTGAAATACA
>NC_137690.1:59882852-59890352 GCF_963989245.1 Nansenia antarctica | reverse complement strand
CACATACATACACACAGACAGACAGACAGACAGACAGACAGACAGACAGACACATATACACACACAGTGACTAGTTACTGACTGTTGTTGTTGAGTGTGAAGCAAGATCCCAAAGCATTTCCCGATGTTAATTACGTCTGTATGCGATGTACGTTCGTGACAAATACAATTTGATTTGCACATGCACACACACACACACACACACACACACACACACACACACACACACACACACACACACACACACACACACACACACATACGGTTAAGGTAGGTCAAAGTATGGGTCAAAATAACGGACATATTACAAAGAGGACCCGCCACCATACGACCAGGCAGTTGTTATATCCTAATCCTAACCAGCTATGATTAATTGTACTCTCAAAGGGAGAGTCTTGTATAAAAAGTCAGTCAAACAAGATCACAGAACATATTGTTTCTCTTTAGTGGCTTTTTGTTTGGTCTTGATCTGTGTTTCTGTATAAGATCTATGCTCTGCCAGATTCTCACAGGACCCCTCCTGTATTCATACAAACATTTTCTTGGATTCCTTCCAGACTGAAGAGTGGGGAGACAGAGACGGAAAACACACATTAGATGGGCCAACATAACACATACACACATACACACATGCATACATGTACATTTCCGAACTCACACATACCATGGCAAGAGATTGTATCCACACACGTTCGCTCTGTTTTAACCTATACAGAAATGGAGAGAGAGAGAGAGAGAGAGAGAGAGACACACACACACACACACACACACAAATGCACACACACACACACACACACACACACACACACACGCGCGCGCACACACACACACACACACACACACACACACACACACACACACACACACACACACACACACACACACACACAGAATGAAAACATGGCAACTGGTCATGGTTCACCTGACAGCCTATAAACTGTGACCAGAGATCACTCCATGACTCTCCGTGGTAACACATCAGCGGTCAAAGAACTGAAAACTGAAACTACTTCAAACTGAAAAGCATGAACAAAGGCTCCAAACGTGCTCAAATATGTCCCCTTTTAAAGCTCCCAGTAAAGTGATGCAGGTCTTTAGATATATTTTAGATATTCCATTTTGTTCAGATTTTTTTATTTTATTTGATTCAAAACATCTGAACCCATCCTTTAGGCTCAGAGAAAAACTGGACCAAGGCACAGAGAAGGAGAGGTGGTAGGAACGGAAGAATAAAGAATAAAGAAGGAGAACAGACAGAATTAAGGGGGTTTAGCAGAAATGTAGAGAGAAGGAAGGAATGATTATGTGAAGAGAGATGAATAGAAAGTTACATGAATACAGCCAGACGTGGTGTGTTGACTGACTTAATCTTGAATGAACGCATCAAGCAACTCCATCTCCAGTTCCTCATCTTTGTATCTCCCCTCTCTGTGCAGGAAGGGTACTGAATCTATTTGCCATCAGTGGCATAAACTCATAGGACCCACCCATGCCATGCTGACAATTCATTAATTTTCACAGATTTTACACTTGAGATCAAGAGCACGCAGGGATTTGGCCATTTCTTCTCTCTCTCTCTCTTCTCTCTCTCTCTCTCTCTCTCTCTCTCTCTCTCTCTCTCTCTCTCTCTCTCTCTCTCTCTCTCTCTCTCTCTCTCTCTCTCTCTCTCTCTCCCTCTCTCTGGGGGGTACCAGTCAGACTGGTGTGTGACCCACTTGCCAATTAGTAGAGTATGTGAGGTTCCTAATGAGCCAGTGGGGAATCAGGAGGTGTCTGATAACAAAACCGACCCGCACACATATCCCTCCCACCCCCACACCCCGTCTACCGCCTTTCAGAAAAGACTCCCTGCCCTCCTTTCCCTCCCTTCACTCCTTTACTCTTGCCCCATACACCTCAAATGTCTCAGTGATAGCCTGGACACAGTTGTGAACCTGGGACGCCCAGCACAAAGAATTCTGGGTAAAAGAGGCACAGCCTACTCAGTCCTCTCGCCACCTCTTGAATGAATGCGTCATTGGTTGGGAGGGAGAGAGAGAGAGAGAGAGAGAGAGAGAGAGAGAGAGAGAGAGAGAGAGAGAGAGAGAGAGAGAGAGAGAGAGAGAGAGTGAGGGGAAACTGAGGCAAGCCAGTGTTGGAGTTGTCGGCAGGTCTGTTTGTGCACAGTGCCTGTTCTGGCATGTACGGCTAGAACACCATAACAAACTCTGGGTTTGAATCATTGGACAGAGCTGATTTGTTTAGCCAAACTGAGAGCTCCAGTTTATTTTGTCTATGTGCACTCGAATCAAACTCTGTAGGAGAATTGGCTGTAAGAGACTGAGTAAGCCAATGTATGAAGTGCTTTGTTAACACACTCTAAACTATCATGGAATGCTGACATTTGGTCAGAGCTGATGGAGGCTTGCAGTGTGGAGATTTAGCGAAACATATAAACTTGTTCTCGTTCACTTGCATGTAATGGCTCTGGCTTGGATCAACTGTGATGGCAGCTAGGTGAAAGGGGGAACAAGTCGGCAACCAATCCAAATGTTCAGACTTTTATTCTGAAAATGTTAACTCACCCAATCCATTGCATTGCAATATTTTGGCTTGACTAGCGAGTGTGTCATTGATGTTCAACAATGTTTCAGTAAAACAATGTGTTATGAATCAATGCTCTTTTAAAGGTGAATTAAGTCACCACCCACAAACGTTGTTGAAAATCAATGACACACTCGCTAGTCAAGCCAAAATATTGCAATGCAATGGATTCGGTGAGCTACATTTTACAGATTAAAAAGTCTGAACATTTGGTCGGTTGCCGACTTGTTCCCCCTTTCACCAGCTGCTGTCACAAATCTCAAAGCAACGTCTAGGCCGCAGATCCTGTAGGTTCTTGTGGAACCCTCTGCCCTGTAAATGACTTGGTTTGTCCAATTCAGATTTCAGACCTGTTCCTCCATAATCCCAATGTGATATGCAAACGATCATATTCATGCCAATGTTATCCTCAATGTCATGAGGAATCTGCAGTCATTCCACTGCTAATACCCAGTAACAGGAGTCCTGCAGCGAGGCAGCCAGATGGACACCCTCACAGCAGGTTCCTTATATCAGTGTCAGCAATCAGATCTGCTGTGCAATGTGTGTGTGTGTGTGTGTGTGTGTGTGTGTGTGTGTGTGTGTGTGTGTGTGTGTGTGCGTGCGTACGTGTGTGTGCGAGCGAGTGAGTGAATGAATGAGTGTGTGAGTGACCGCAGTGTTAGGGGATTGTTGGGGGCTTTCTGTATGTGCTAATGGCTGTAAAATGATCTTGGATTTAATCAGGTATCAGGATGTGTGTATATAAGTGAGTGAGTGAAAGAGAGACAGAGAGAGAGAGAGAGGAATGTGAAGTGAAATGTATAGCACTTGTGTGTTGGGTAATGCATGCATGTATGTACTGTGTGTGTAGGTATGTGTGTGTGTGTATGTGTGTGCATGTGTAACTGTTTTCAGCACCCTTCATCCCACAGCTGTCAGGTGTGGAGTGACAAAGACAGTCACTCATACTGCCTCTGCCGTGACTACTGAGATTAGCAAGCTGGATAGTTTCACTTCACTAGGAGTGTGTGCGTGTGTGTGTGTGTGTGTGTGTGTGTGTGTTTGTCTGTACGTGTGTGCCTGCATGGGTGCGTGTCACCTATTTGTATTTGCTGATATGTATTATTTGTATGTTTGGTAGATGGTTAATTGGTGGTCTGACCATGTGCACTTCATACAGACACACCAAAAACAATGACCGATGATGGAGGATTGTTGTTCCTGCCAATGTCTTTCTGCATTCAGAATGAGGTCAACTTCACAGGACTTTTGTGTACCGCTAGCTTGTGTAGTATTCAGGTCAGTAGCATCATGTTTTCCTTCGTCCCTCCACAAGCGATATGATGTGTTGGTGATAAGTCAGATGACCAATTTGTCACTACACCAAGGCAACTAGCTATGCTAGCTAAGCGCTCTCTATCTAGCTAAGCATATATCAGCTGAAATAATCATGCAAAAGTGACTAAAAACTGCAGTTGAGTTACACAGTTACTGTTGCTTCGTTGATTGATTTGTGTCCAATAATTGTTTATATTTGAGGCAATAAACCAGTGTGGTGTGTAAAGCAGGGATGTAAGTAGTAGGTCATTTAGGTGAGAGCAATATACAGTATATATATTGAATATATTTATATTTTATAGTTAGTTTCTTTTTACCCGCTGGCAAATCGTTTCATATCAATAATGACTTTACTTTGCCAGGCTTATATTTTCTTATATTTTTGTATTAATGATATGTTTACTGTCCCATTGATAGACATACAATCTGATAGGATTTATTATCTAATCAATCTAATTAATCTAATATTAAAATAAATGAACTTTATTCATTGACTCTTATCCTTAGATTTTGTGTTTTTCACCATTATTTCAAACATCAGAGACATTTAGGCAAAATAACAGGAAGCTGCAGACATGCAGAATTCTATTGAGGTCTAAAGGGTTAACATCTTAATGGAGAGGGTTTTTCTGTTCTATTTGTGCAGTCTGTTTGTCTATTTACCTGTCTATCTGTCTATGTATCTGACTGTCACTGCATTCATCTTGTCACTTAAACCATTAATCTATCCATATGCCCATCCATCTCTCAAGATATGAACTCATCTATTTTTCTCCCCAATCTCACCATTCATCAATCTCAAATTCCCACCACCACCAAACACACACACACACACACACACACACACACACACATACACACACACACACACACATGCATAGACATGCACACACACAGAGAAACACACACATACACACACACACACACACACACACACACACCAAACCCACTTCTAATCACAATGTGTGTGTGTGCGTGTGTTTGTGTGTGTGTGTGTGTGTGTGTGTGTTTCTGTGTGTGTGCATGTGTCTGCCTTTGTGTGTGTGTGTTTCTCTGTGTGTGTGCATGTCTATGCATTTGTGTGTGTGTGTGTGTGTGTGTGTGTGTGTGTGTGTGTGCATGTGCGTGTGCTTGCGTGCGTGCGTGCGTGTGTGTGTGTGTGCGTGTGCGTGTGCGTGTGTGTGTGTGTGTGTGTGTCTCTATTGAGGTGACAGAGGTTAGAAGGCAGGGGCCCCACTCTTTATAGTGAAGGGGTGAAATACCCCCCCGGTTGTCACAGTGACAGCCCTGACAGTGGTCCCTCACAGCTCGGACAAAACAATCCACAGTCTTTCACTGGAAGATTCCTGCTCCCACCACACTCCCAGGGGATTTGCTTGGCTTGTGTGCAGCTCCCTTGTTCACTCTAACTCTCTAACACACAAAGAGACAAACACACACACACACACACACGCACGCACACACACACACACACACACACACACACACACGCGCACACACACACACACACACACACACACACACACACACACACACACACACACACACACACACACGTACACACAAAACACACATCATACCCAAGCAGAAGAAAAGTATACTAAAGTATGCATGTATTTAATGTGTACTTGAGTGTGTTATTTTGGAACCAAAGTACTTCAATATAATAAGTATTTATACTAAGTGCTATTTAAAGAGTAATAAGTAAACTTAAGTGTTTTAAAATGACCCAATTTATTTCATACTTAGTATACTTTTGGTGCACATATTTTATTCTTGGGATATTTACCTGTTCTCCCTCATGCACTGGGATGTCTACTGTAAGGTGATATCATAAGATACCGAACAAAAATCTAAATAGTGAAAGGTAAGGTTATTAAATAGAAATATATCTAAGTGGTTCTTTTATGTTATTATAGCTGACAAAATTGGTGATGTCAGGATGAGTTGACATTGAAGAGGATGTCTGCAGTAGTAACCTTTGCAGTTGTAAAAAGGGCATATAAATATTTGTTGTCATGGGTGGTAATTGAACATATGAAGGCAGGGTGTACATACTGTAGATGACATAGGTCTGGGTAATGTGGTTTTTCAGGTACTTGCCCAAACGATGGCTTACCTTGCACCAGACTCTAAAAAAGCTCCTTAAACTACAATGATCTAAATTCGCATACCTTCTCATCTGTTGTTTCCTCCTGATTGTTGAGACATTTGGGAGGCCCGCCACCATCCCATACCTATCACACCCTGTCACATCTTGTCATTGCCCTGAGGGTCTCCCTCGCCTTAAAGTTATCTCTCTCTCTCTCTCTCTCTCTCTCTCTCTCTCTCTCTCTCTCTCTCTCTCTCTCTCTCCTGCACACAATTTGACACCATGTTGAAAACATCCCGACAGAATGTTTTGTCCAACATAGCATATCAACCAGCGATAGAACTGACAGGCTTGGAGACTGCAATGTCAGAGTGACAAGCCCACGGCCCAAAACAGGCTATGGCTAAAGCATATAATTTTCGATAAATAATATTTAAATTATCATAGTACAACATTATTTTTGTCCTATCAATGTAGAAGTTAACTTAAACAAATCTCACAGATTTCCATCTATTTAGCAACTAAACAATAATTTGTTGCTCTGAAAAGGTGTTCTATTCTATTCATTTTACGACTTTACTATTTTACTTTTATCTATGCGTAAAGACATCTCTCTAGTAAATGCCCACAGAAGACTCTCAAGGTGTACTCTCAGAGGGTCCTGACTCGGCTCAGTGAAAACTACTTACATTAATCTGAAGGTCCTGACAACTGTCTGTCAGCACAGGGGTATTTCCATAACTTCTTTGATTGGTCAGTTGTCAAAACACAGCCACGCCCCTTGGTTTCACCTTATGAATGGCAAAACTATTTACCAATGACGTGTTGACAGTTTGAGCTTGGTGTCTCGCAGCAAGCCCTCATGTGTTACTGTCTATGTTTTTACTGAATACAAACATGCAGTGCAATGTTATCTCACATGCACTCTCGCCACACACACACGCACGCACGCACGCACGCACGCACGCACGCACGCACGCACACACACACACACACACACACACACACACACACACACACACACACACACACACACACACACACACACACACACACACACAGCTCAGATGAGGTGTTTTTTTATGGCAGCATCTACTTACTCAAGCACACGGTCTACAAGGTCTACTCCCAGACCTGTCATTCTGTCATTATATCAACTGAAGGAGAACAATACTTGTTGATTAGACTGACAGGAAAATCACTGACCTTTTGAGTCTAATATTTTATGACTGTTTTCGAGGTTGTAATTCAGTTATGTACACACAAATAGAATAAGTATAGGTGAGAGTAGAGATAGCAAAAAACATTATTTACCTAATGAGGCAAATTATATAACTCATTATTGTTGCTTGCTCTGAATTGTGTCAGGCTGCCAGTCAACATGGCTTTGAATGAGAATCACAACACAATTCATTACATGGTTTTGAGCTAGTCATGATTGACCATATGTGACAGGGTTTGATGAAAAAGTCTTTTTTGGGGGGGCCTGAGGTATAAAAGACCTG
>NC_137690.1:59852852-59877852 GCF_963989245.1 Nansenia antarctica | reverse complement strand
CATCCTGCTTTCAGCAGAGAAAGGGGCATCAGATAGAAAAGAAAAAGAGAAAGAGAGATAGTTGGGGTAGTAGAGGGAGAAAGAGATGATTTCTGAGGCCCATATTCCCAGAGTGTACTCTAGTCAGAGTGTACTCTAGTCAGAGCTTCTTAGCTTAGCTTCAAGTTAAAGCCTGAGGATTGTGACGCTATACTGTATTTCCACATTTTGAAAATCATTCCAATAAATTGATTTTATGGTAATGTTCTCTCTTTAAGTGTATCTCTCTTTCTCTCTCATTCTCTCTCTCTCTCTCTCTCTCTCTCTCTCTCTCTCTCTCTCTCTCACACACACACACACACTCTCTCTCTCTCTCTCTCTCACTCTCTCTCTCCCCCTCTAATGGAGTCACATCACCCCACCCCCTTCCCTCAGGGAGGCCTTTAGTCTCTGTGACCTACTGACCAGCAGCCAAGCTGGCCGTCCAACTGGGGACAGGGTCAGGGGTCAGAAGTGAGTTTCTCACCCTCTCTGCTCTCTCTTTCACAACAGCTCTGCTTCTCACCCTCACTCCCTCTATCTTTAGTTTTTCCTTCGTTTTCCTTCGCTTCCTTTATCTTTACATGCTCAGTTCACTCTCTCTTTCCAACATTTCTACATCTAATATGTGTTTCCAGGGACAAAATGAAAATACAGTGAAACATTAAGACATCTGTAACACATTGCATACACAAGTGAAACATATATGCTTGATTATCCACATACAAAACAACAAATCCTGCTCCCCTCTCACCCCCCTCTACCCCCATCATCCCCTCATTATAGGTCATTTTCTCAGCTTCCTGTTATCCCATTATCTTTCCTGTCCCATCTGATTGGCTACCCCTTACAAGCATCTGATTGGGTAAGATCTATGACCCTCTCGACAGCTTCCACAAAGCCCTCTTTACTAAGATCCACCATCCACTCTGACCACCCCCCTTATTCTCCCTCACCATGGATGCTCCTCCTCATAGGTTTAGAAATCAAATCAGGGTGAGAGCTGAAACGTGTGTTAGAGTGCCACCTTGTGGCCTTTCGGTCTGTGTTTTTTGCCCTTTATTCCATACACTATGGAAAACAATATCCCTGCACAAACTCAAAGGGTAAAGGGTATGAAGTGATTATGTATCAGCTCTCACCCCCGCTATCCCTCACCTCCGCTCTTCCTCACCCCTACCTCCTCCGTCTCTCTCCCCTCTCTCTGACTGTTAGTATTTTAATGCATCTGTGTTTGCCAGTGTTTTATTGTTTTATTGTTGTAAATTACTTAACCTTGTTTTATTCTAGCTTCCCCCCCCCCAAAGAGCCATTGCTTTTTGGTCAGGCTGCATTTGCAAATAAGAATTTGTTCTTACATGTTTGCCTGGTTAAATAAAGGTTAAATTAAAATTAAAATAAAAAATGTATGAAGTGAATTGCAGAAATGTTTGTCACAGATTACATGGGACATTGGTGGCTGAGTCACTCATTCTATTATTCATGTACGCCACCTTGTGGCCAGAAGATGAATGCATGGCGCATGGAAGCAAAGCAAACAAAGCAAGCAATAAGAGAAAAGATGACTAAGAATTTCGCTTCCTTTCATACATCTTGAAATGGCCAAATGATTTGAATGAAATCAAATTCAACAATAGAAGCAGCTGCTGAACAATGACCACAGTGTGTTCAGAGTGCATGAAGCAGTGTATATTGTGCTTATCAAGACCATGGTCTAAACAGACTAATACAGTCAGGAGTGAAGAATGTATGTATGTGTGTGCGTGTGTGTGTGTGTGTGTATGTGTGCGTGTGTGTGTGTGTGTATGTGTGTGTGTGTGTGTGTGTGTATATGTGTGCGTGTGTGTGTGTGTGTGTGTGTGTGTGTGTGTGTGTGTGTGTGTGCATGCGTGCGGGTTTTGTGTGAAAAAGAGAGGGAGTGGATGATAGTTAGGTCATTGGAGTGTGTGATAATGTGGGAGAGAAAGATCAAAGTGCCTTAAAACAATATCAGATGCATAAATAAAAGAATATAGACCATACAAACATGGAGGAATGGCTCCCCAGTAAGAACGTGTGTGTATGTGTATACACCAGTGTAATGATCCTGCCGTATGGCTGAGTGTGTGCAGATATAAAACATGAAAATATAAATCAACCACTCAGGGGATTACAGCACATTCCCATAAATCAGCAGAGAAGTCCGAGGGGTGTCCCGATCCCGAGGCGGAATTCTAGGAAACACCGCCTTGTCCCAAACAGACAGAGATGATCCTGCGGTCTCTCTCTCTCTCTATCTATCTCCCTTCTCTCTCTCTCTCTCTCTCTCTCTCTCTCTCTCTCTCTCTCTCTCTCTCTCTCTCTCTCTCTCGACAAGATACTCCGGCATCTGGGAGCTGTGGCGCCAGGCTTATCTAAAACCAGGGGTCATCAGACACAAACAGACAGACAGACAGACAGACAGAGTTCATGATGAATAGGTACAAGAAGTAGGGAGAGATCAGAAGAAAGATGGTGAAAACACAAGGTTGGGGGTGATACGGGGGTTAGAGAGGGGAGGAATAGTGGAGAGAGTGATAGAGCAAGAACAAAGGAGGTTGATATAGAGGACCTGTCTCTGTCTCTCAGGGATCCTTGTTAATCCTAACCTGGTGTACCAATGTAAATGCAATATGGACCCTATGTAACATCATAGGGCCTCTTTGTAACCTCATAGGGCATCTGTAACCTGTATTGATTCTTTGTAACATTTACTATTTATCAAATCAATGGCAGGCAATGGGAAACTGAAAATCCTTTGTTTGTAGATTTCAACCACTCAGACCTTTGTCTTTGTATATCAATTTACATAAAATACATCCCCTCAATAGGAAAACAACATTTGTCATGACATTGTAGCAAACAGAACTAAATGCATATGATTGGTTGTTTTTCGTCTCCCATTGAGAGACCATGCATAATAGATTTCTGTCTGGATTGGGTGTTTGGATAGAGCTAGACATCTGTTTTAAAAAATAATTTCAGGGATGCCTCTAAGAAGACATACTCTAAGAAGAGGCGTGTAGTATTTAGGATGATCAAGTATGCTTCCAGTTATGAAATTGACACTCCTCAAACCTTGACTACTTCAACCTATCCACCATCCTCTATTGTGAAAAGACACAAAATGAGAAACATATCCACTGAATAAAAAAATCTATTAAAGAATCTGGAGACCAGAGGTTTGCTATTCTTCCATTCAAAGTTAGTTGTGAGAAAAGGAGACAGAATGCTTTCTTTCCAGGAGGAGTCAGAGTTGAGAGTGGGAGGGAGTGAGGGAGGGAGGGGGGAGAGAGAGAGAGAGAGAGAGAGAGAGAGAGAGAGAGAGAGAGAGAGAGAGAGAGAGAGAGAGAGAGAGAGGGAAAAGTGAATTAACATTCGCTTATTCGATATTGTGATGTGAAGTGAAGTGAAGTGAAACTTTATTTATATAGCGCCTTTTCGTACACGGATGCAACTCAAATATTGATAGATCAGAGAGGGAAGTAGACAACTACTAATGCAAGGGTATTTTATGAATATCAAGTCATGGTAAATTCTTTAATTATTCTTAGAGCCAGCATTTGTCAAGATATGCCATATGTAATAACAATACAATACATTTGCAAGTACACTGCAATGCGTTGACATTTTTAATGTCTTCAAGAAATGATCAAGAGTGTGTGTTTGTGTGTGTGTGTGTGTGTGTGTGTGTGTGTGTGTGTGTGTGTGTGTGTGTGTGTGTGTGTGTGTGTGTGTGTGCATTGTCCCACATCTTCCCTTTCTCACTCATGGTGCCATTGATTGCAAACCAACTGCAAAACCTTGTGGAAGTGAATGGGGTGCAAAATCTCATCTGTTTAAAATCTCTTGAAAACTATTTCTAGGACAGAAAATACCATATGCCGAATTGTGCATTTTTGCCTGGGGACAAACTGTCTGTACAACTGTTACAAAAATAGCATTTGTAATTACCTGAATATCAAATTAATACTGACACCAAACAAAATGGTTTACAGTGGTTGGGGAATAATTTGAAGATTAGATTACTCAATTTCTTACAAACACTAATAACCATATGTGGTTAAGGGTTAATTAATTAAACCTCACCAAGAATCATGCAACATTGTTCTCATTCTGTCTCATGAATAAAATACAAAGCCAGTGAGTCATCTATTCAAACCATTTCACCTACATTCATGAACAGAATGTGTGATGATGTCACAAAGACTCAATTTATGTTAATATATACGATTCTTCATATTCATTCATTACAGTGTTAACAACCAAACCATCACGCTGTGTTTCCTCCCTGCAATCCAGTAGTGGTTGCCTGGATGGACGTAGGTCCCAAAGCACAGTAACATTCATAACATCATATCATTGAAGGAACAATGAAGGGAGCCATGCACAGAGAGATTCTTGATATGAACCTGCTGCCATCCACCAGGATGCTGAGGATGAGACGTGGGTGGACCTTCCAGCAGGACAACGATCACACCTGAATACTGCGGGCGATTAGTCACTTCATACATCATATCGATTTTTTGTCTGGACTGTTTGAGTTAATACCAATGTCTGGTGCAAATTTCACTTGAATAGGCTCATTGGAAATACATTTACTGGACAAAATGTTATTATTTCCCCCACTGTATTTGATTGTGTTAACAGGCCCTGCGGGTGTGTAGAGACAGCATTTCACTGTGTTAACAGGCTAACCCTGCGGGTGTACAGAGACAGCATTTCACTGTGTTAACAGGCTAACCCTGCAGGTGTACAGAGACAGCATTTCACTGTGTTAACAGGCTAACCCTGCAGGTGTGTAGAGACAGCATTTCACTGTGTTAACAGACTAACCCTGCAGGTGTACAGAGACAGCATTTCACTGTGTTAACAGGCTAACCCTGCGGGTGTACAGAGACAGCATTTCACTGTGTTAACAGGCTAACCCTGCAGGTGTACAGAGACAGCATTTCACTGTGTTAACAGGCTAACCCTGCAGGTGTGTAGAGACAGCATTTCACTGTGTTAACAGGCTAACCCTGCGGGTGTACAGAGACAGCATTTCACTGTGTTAACAGGCTAACCCTGCGGGTGCATAGAGACAGCATTTCACTGTGTTAACAGGCTAACCCTGCGGGTGTACAGAGACAGCATTTCACTGTGTTAACAGGCTAACCCTGCAGGTGTGTAGAGACAGCATTTCACTGTGTTAACAGGCTAACCCTGCAGGTGTATAGAGACAGCATTTCACTGTGTTAACAGGCTAACCCTGCAGGTGCATAGAGACAGCATTTCACTGTGTTAACAGGCTAACCCTGCAGGTGTGTAGAGAGACAGCATTTCACTGTGTTAACAGGCTAACCCTGCAGGTGTATAGAGACAGCATTTCACTGTGTTAACAGGCTAACCCTGCAGGTGTACAGAGACAGCATTTCACTGTGTTAACAGGCTAACCCTGCAGGTGTATAGAGACAGCATTTCACTGTGTTAACAGACTAACCCTGCAGGTGTACAGACAGAGACAGCATTTCACTGTGTTAACAGGCTAACCCTGCAGGTGTACAGAGACAGCATTTCACTGTGTTAACAGGCTAACCCTGCGGGTGTGTAGAGACAGCATTTCACTGTGTTAACAGGCTAACCCTGCAGGTGTACAGAGACAGCATTTCACTGTGTTAACAGGCTAACCCTGTGGGTGCATAGAGACAGCATTTCACTGTGTTAACAGGCTAACCCTGCAGGTGTACAGAGACAGCATTTCACTTGAGAACTGTTGTCACCTCTTGTTTGTGCGGGTAAGGGGTTTACTACTGCATCACACCGCAATGATCATTGTCATCTTCCCTGTGTAGATAATCCAACATAATCTACATTTATATGAAATTATTATTTCAAATTATCTCAAGTGTCATAAGTAAATCACCAAGAAATTGTCACCTCATTTTCAACATTCATATTTATATATATTTTCAACATTCATATATATATATATATATATATATATATATATATATATACAGTATATATACCTTATTTGCGTATGTGTGAACTCTTTTCATCCTATAGCTGAACACTTAGGCTAACCCTAGATCCATACCATGAGATCTCTCAGAAATAGTACATCACACCATTTCCTGGTAAAGGCCCCTGCTGATCCTTTTAGACCAGCCCTCTGGTCTCCTAATGACCTAATTAGTGAACTAATTAAAGCGACGACAAATCCCAATTCTTCAGATACATTTCTACTATGTAATTATATGTGTTTGTGTGTGTGTGTGTGTGTGTGTGTGTGTGTGTGTGTGTGTGCACGAGCATGTAGTGGGTGGAGTTTTCAGTAACCTTTAAGAACAGGTTGTAGTCCCTCCGGCGTTCTACAGATAGGATGTGTTCTGCTGCCACAATGATAGTGATGCTAACACTCGGCATGCTGGGATACCTTGCAGAGGTAGAGGCCTCTAATCTTGGGCCATACAAAATGTTAATCTCCAATGACAGTGGCAGACACACCATCAGAAAACGACAGAATCCTCAGGTAAGAATACACACACACACACACACACACACACACACACACACACACATAATCTGAGCTTGGTACACATCTGTTGATAATCACAAACCTAGGAGTGAACTAACGTTTGTTTCTTTGGAACACTTTGATACATTGTCAGACTCCTTGTAATACGTATCAGAAATAGGCTACTGTTTATATAAATTCTCACTAAATAAAAGCCTAAGTACCATATAATATGGGACTGAGTTGATCCAAATAACATGTCGCCTTGGTTAAGGACTAGAAAACGAATCCCTTCATCGAATCCCTATCTTTCAACTTGTGCATTATGTTTGACTTTCCAGAAAAGCAGTGAAATACCGAGGAGTCTGGAGGTGGAGGATTTCAAAAGCAACGTGGCCCCGACCAAAGGTCAAGTCAGCATCCCAACCATGATCAAGCTCTTCCCACCGTTCACCAAATCTTTAAACATGCATGCCAACCTCCCCCTACGCTTTGGCCGAGACGCCCGACTTGACGACGCCTGGGCGACCAAGTTCAGAATCAGCCTGAATTTACCGCAACGGTTTGGAAGGCCAGGAACAACGGTTCAAACATGCCATTGTGACGGGGAAGTTCCTTCCGCCACGCTCCCTCAGAGATTCGGGAGAAACACCCCCTATCAGATTCCTTGCCGGACCATGGTCCTCTACGCCCGTAGAGTCGTCGAGGCTGTCCTGCTGCGCAGGTAGGCTCACAGTACAAAAGTCTGTGTATATAAATTGGAAAAAACAGGCTGGAAACAGCTGCTCTGCAAACAGGTGTAGAAGTCGTAAATTGAGAGATTAGGCATGCTGTGCCCAATAGACTGCTTGAGTTACCCTGGAGGTCTAATTATGCACTCTATTAATTATTCTGTCTCATTCATTCTCGTGTGTTCTGTGCTCTGTTCTGTGTATCTGTGCATACTCTTTGAAAAATACATAGGTAGGCTACATGTACATGTCCACACGGTCATGTGGTACAATTCTAACACATTGTTTGTCACCTTGCTTTGTCAATTAATATAAATCCATCTCGATTCCATAGACATCAAGATCATGAATCCCTCTTTGGTTCAGAGGAAGACGAAAGATGGACACATATTTGAACAGCAGAGTATCTTCACTATGCTGGACCAGCGCTCTTGTCATCATGACCTACATGAGGTTTCAATAATGTTTAGCATTAATCTATTCTAGATTCAGGCTATAATGTTATATGTCTGTCATATTGTTATGAAACTAAACTGTAAAGCATACATTAAAATTATCATAATCAATATGAATGTCATTCATGTTTCAATTAAACTGGACATAATATCCAGCACCATGGACAGTTCCTGAAACCAATTGGATGGTGCCTACCGCGCAAACCTTCAGCGCATGACATATTTATGCAAACCAGCAAACCAATGTTGAATTTCCGAATTTATTTCAATATGCTTATGGGTTAGGGACCGGGTTACTGTTTGGGTTAAGGTTAGAGTTAGGGTTACAGTTAGGGTTAAGAGCTTGCTCATATGGTTAGGGTCAGTTTTGATATCGAGAGAGAGGAGGTATTGAATGTTTCACTAAAACCGTCTGTTTGTGATAGCTCTGATGCATAATATGCGGTCTCTTAGGGCCACAACCACTAGAAAAAAATGTTATTTAATTAATTTATATTGAGTGTGTGTCTTTATTGAGTGTGTGTGTGTGTGTGTGTGTGTGTGTGTGTGTGTGTATGTTCATCTAGCCACCCTGTCGACTTAACTCCTGTCAATTGAAAACTCGAACCCTCTGACAAAACGTGTGTGTGGCGGCACATTAAAAATCTTAACCCACAAAAGTTCTAGGGCCGGCCCTGGGCTTAGGCAGAGCCCTTTTTTTTTTTTCAACAATATATTTATTGAGTTTTTTGAAAAAGATAAAACAAATCTTGAAAATAAATAATTAGTAATAATGATATATGTATATACTGTACATACAAGCAGATAACTCACCAGAATTGCCATACACATGTAGGCCTATATATAGTACGTACATTGATGGAGAGGCAATCATATAACTGAGCTCATATACGTATACACATACAAAATAAAAGGGAGAGAAAAAATAAAATAAAGGTAATAATAAAAACATGAAAACTGTTAAAAAATAATAATATATATATATATAATAAAGAAAAGGGTACATTGCAACAGATACATTAATTATATCCAACTCCTACTCTACTCCTGGTCAATTCACACACCTGTTCAAATGGTTTATTGCAGAGTTTACATTTGTTCACGCCCAGGTTCGTCCATCCAGTGTGATAAGTCCTTGTCCTCCAGATATTTTATGAATGGGCCCCAAATACTTTGGAATCTTTCCTGCCTGTCTTTGAGTGTGTATGAAATTTTCTCTAATGGTAGACACCGAGACATCTCCCTAAACCATTGCACAATACTTGGTTTACCTGTGCTTTTCCACGTTGGTGCTATTGATCTTTTAGCCTGTAAAATACACATATCCATAAAGATCTGTTCACTGCATTTCATCCTGTGTCCCTCTGGATAAATGCCAAGAATAAACAGCTTAGGCTCAACAGTAATTTTAATTGACAGAATGTCCTGTATTATTATTCCAAGTTCTTCCCAGAATTCTTGAATTCTTGGACATTCCCATATACAATGAAAGAATGTACCCTTGTCCTCTCTACACCTGTTACCTAAGTCTGGAATGTTGGGGTTAAATTTATTGAGTTTTTCTGGTGTTATATATACTCTCATTATCCAATTGTACTGTAGAAGCTTTAAACGAGTGTTAGCGGTCTGGGTTTGAGTTTTTTTGCATGCCTTGTTCCATTTTTCCACTGATATTTCCTCTTGAAGGTCACTCCTCCATGCTTTCAATTTGGGTTCTGAAGATTCTAGTGATCTAGCAATCAACAAATCATATACATCCGAAATAATTCCCTTTCCAAAAGGATTTTTAATTAAAACTTTCTCCAATGAGGATAGAGCGGGTATGGCCAGGGAGTGATTTTGATTAGAATAAATAAAGTTTCTGAGCTGTAAGTACTTAAAGAAATGCTTGCGAGGGATAGAATGTTTGTTTACTAGAATTTCAAATGATTCCATATGCTCATCCTTTGAGTCAAATATGTCATTAATTTGTGTTATTCCTTTGTCAGCCCATAATTTAAAGCCCCCGTCTGCCCTACCTGGCACAAAGTAATTATTGCCCCAAATGGGACTATAGCGAGAGAGAACAGGTGTTTCCGACAAGTATTTTTGTACCTCGTACCATACAGAAATCATGTTTCTCAATATAGGGTTCGATGTTTTCCTTTTAAGGTTTTTCGGATTATCAGAGTATATATATGTCGGCAGTTGGAGCCCTATAGAGTTACACTCAATGTCTTTCCATGCTGGTGAAAGTAGTCCTTCTGTCGAGTAGTAAAACCTCATAGTTCTGATTTGAGTTGCCCAGTAATACCACAACATGTTTGGGCATTGTAGGCCACCTCTGTCATAAGGTAAATACAGAAGAGACAGGCGAAGTCTGGGGCGTCTATTTTTCCATATAAAGTTCGTGAATAATGTCCTTAGTCTAGGAAATAAGTTTGGGGGAGGCGGCAAGGGGATGTTTTGAAAGAGATATAATAGCTTTGGGAGAGTGTTCATTTTCAATATATTAATTCTGCCTATCTGGGAAATAGGAAGAGATGACCATCTATCAATTGATTCGCAAATAGAATTTACAACAGGGCTATAATTAGTCTGTACCACTTCTTCTAACCTGTGAGTAATTTGTATTCCTAAATATGTAAAGCTGTCAACTGACTTAAAGTGACCAATATAATTGGGTGGGTTCTCTCTCTCATTCGAATTAAGCAGTAATATGGCAGATTTATGGCTATTAACTTTGTACCCAGAAATATTGCCGAATCTTTTAATGAGGTCCATAAGAGCCGGGATCGATTCTCCCAGATTTTTAAGGAACAGGATTACGTCATCCGCATATAGAGCTATGCGATGTTCAAGTTGACCTATAGGTATGCCTGATATTGATGTGTGATTTCGTATTGCAATTGCTAAGGGCTCAATTGCCATCGTAAATATGAGAGGGCTCAATGGACACCCCTGTCTGCATCCCCTGTTGATTTTAATTGGCATAGATATATTGTTGTTAGTAATTATTTCTGCATATGGTTCTTTATATAATAATTTCACCCATTTACAAAAGTTTTCTCCCAGCCCAAATCGTTCGAGAAGCTCAAACAGGTATGCCCATTCCACCCTGTCAAATGCTTTCTCAGCATCCAATGACAGGAAAGCTGTATCTGGTAACTCTCTTTGGGAATGTAAGATATTTAAAACCCTTCTTACGTTATGAAATCCCTGACGACCCACAATGAACCCATTTTGGTCTCCCTTTATGATATCTGGTAGAATAATCTCTAATCTTTTTGCTAGAATTTTGCAGAGTACTTTTAAATCTGAGTTGAGGAGGCTGATTGGCCTCATGTTTTCGCATTTATCATTTGATTTTCCAGGTTTAGGAAGGAGAGTAATCAAAGCCCCTCTCAAGGAGGGAGGGAGGATCCCTTCCCGAAATGATTCATTAAACATCTCAAGAAGAGGTTTCCTTAATTTAGATTCAAATTTCTTATACAAATCGATGGGTAGGCCGTCTGGTCCTGCCACCTTCCCAGATTTCAAGCTCTTTATTGCCATAGTGATGTCTTCTAAGGATAAGTCGTCACCCAGTTCCATCCTTTCTTCCTCTGATATACTAGGGATATCAATATTATTTAGGAATAGCTTTTGGTCTGGTAATTCTGGAGCTCTTTCGGAACTATATAGTTTTCCATAATATTCTCTAAATGCCTCATTAATTTTAATAGGATCTATAATAGAGTCATCATTATGAGTCTTGAGGTTGGTAATAGCTCTTTCGGTTTGAAGTTGTTTTAAGCGCCATGCCAAGATTTTTCCTGATTTTTCCCCTTGGTCAAATATAGTTTGTTTAAGTTTTAAGAGATTATCTGTAGCTTTTGCAGTTGACATTTCATTATACTGAGTTCTCAACAATAACAATTCCTGGTGAGTTTTTGGATCGGGATTTTGATAATAATTTCTCTCCAAGACTTTGATTTTTGACTCTAACAATGTAAATTTTTGTTTAGCTCTTTTAGATTTAGAACTTGTAAAACTAATAATCTGGCCCCTAATGTAAGCTTTAAAAGCTTCCCATCTGGTGCTTGCAGAAGTCTCATCTGTGTTGATTATGAAAAATACATCAATTTGTACCTCAAGGAAAGAGATTAGATCTGGATCTCCATTTTGGTGGATCCTTTTTCAAGCCTGGGTCTACATAACACAAATTATTTGGGGCATGATCTGATATCAGAATACTGTCATAATTACATTCCTTGATTCTAGACACCAGGCCTGCAGAAATTAAGAAATAATCAATTCGGGAGTATGTTTTATGTGTACTGGAAAAACACGAATAGAATAATACCTCAGGGTTTCTGTCTCTCCATATATCTCTAAGATTTAATGTCTTGATAAACTGATGTATAATTCCTCTGCTTTTATTATGGGACTTATCAATATGTGTTAACCTATCTTTAGAGGGATCTAGTGTACAGTTGAAATCTCCTGCTATTATATATTGACCTTTGAGGGTTGATAGAGTGAAAAACAAATTACCGTATTTTCCGGACTATAAGTCGCGGTTTTTTTCATACTTTGGCTGGTCCTGCGACTTATAGTCAGGTGCGACTTATATATCAATAATTCATAATCTCTGACTGACATGAACTGACATACGGTAATCTCTGACTGACATGAACCAAGGAGTAACTTCCGCTAGCGCCTCATACACGATAGAATAGCCATTATACTTGACAATGTGGACATTAAACACGACAATGTGGACATTAAACATGATGTTATGGACCTTATACACAATGTTATGGACGTTAGAAACGATATTAAAGTCATTTATTCCTTCCAGAGGCTGTTTAACGTTGCAATGTTGTACCCGCGAGTAGCATTTTGCTACTTCCGGTAGCGCTTCATACGCGATAGAATAGCCATTATACTCGACAATGTGGACATTAAACACGACAATGTGGACATTAAACATGATGTTATGGACCTTATACACAATGTTATGGACGTTAGAAACGATATTAAAGTCATTTATTCCTTCCAGAGGCTGTTTAACGTTGCAATGTTGTACCCGCGAGTAGCATTTTGCTACTTCCGGTAGCGCTTCATACGCGATAGAATAGCCATTATACTCGACAATGTGGACATTAAACACGACAATGTGGACATTAAACATGATGTTATGGACCTTATACACAATGTTATGGACGTTAGAAACGATATTAAAGTCATTTATTACCTTTTAGAGGCTGTTCAAAGTTTCATTTTTCCTCCGCGACGCCATGTTGTTAGCCCCGCGCTAGCTAGCGGACTTTACACTCGATAATACAAGTATTCCTTAACCTTTCAGAAGAAGTTTCAACGTGAATTATGTCCTTCCTGGGCTTACAAATCCTCTCATGTCTCTTCACAGTGCCAGACTAGAGTCAAGCTCAACAGGGTCTTCTTTCCCCGCTGATTCCGCCAAGCCCGTTCCCTTGAACCATGCGACTTATAGTCCAGTGCGACTTATATGTGGTTTTTTCCTCTTCATGGCCCATTTTTGGCCTGCTGCGACTTATACTCGGGTGCGACTTATAGTCCGGAAAATACGGTACTGAAAAATTCAGGGTCATCATTATTTGGCGCATAAATGTTGACCAGGTTGAGAAGTTCTGTCAGAAGCATGCCTTGAATTATTAGGTATCTACCTGCCGTATCAGCAATTATCTTTGTGACATTAAGAGGAATAGATTTATGTACAAGAGTCATGACCCCTCTTGCTTGAGTGTTAAAGGGCGCTGAGAATACCTTACCCTGCCACCTCCTCCTAATCCCAATGTCTTTGTCTTTTGAAAGATGTGTTTCTTGAAGAAAAATTATTTGGGAATTAATACTTTTTAATCTCCCCATCACCTGCTTTACCTTTTTTATTTTTTGTAGCCCTCTGCAGTTCCAGGATGTGAACTTGATGTCTAATTTACCAGTCATAGATAGCAATACATTTGTAAATTCCTTGTATCATTGTGCAATAATGTAAAGAAGAAAAAAAAAGAGGTCAAAAGAGAAAAACGAAGAAAAACAAACAACCAAACTGGGTCTCTCAACAAACTAACCGAGACCCCCCCAATGCTCCAGAACTGAGCATTCCCCCCACCCACCTGTTCACTCCCGTAACGCTGAAAACTACTCCACACCGAGTGAGGAGTAGTGAGGCTGAACTGATTAATCTCCTTATAAAGAGTAACCTTCTCCCTCCACTAAATGTGAAATAAAAACCTAATTAACAAAGTTGGTATATTGGTCAACCACCACTAAATGTTAAGTATAGAAGCCCATTGTGAATTGTATATTAGAATAACTAAAGAATGTGGATCAGCAGTTGACACCCTGAAAATAACTGAGCCCAAACTGAGTTTGAGCGGCATGTTATGGGGTGTTGCTGTTATAGTACATACACACATACATACACACACACACACACACACACACACACACACACACACACACACACACACACACACATACATACACACACACCCACCCACATACACAGTGCTTAACATGCCCTATTGTGAAAGTTTCCTGGCCCCCTGGTTGAATTTAGTAACCAAAATAAAAAGTAGAAGAATACATTGGCATATAAATGTATTATATAATTGACATTATGTATTATGTAATTTATCATTTAGATTCACCACTTCAATAACGATATGTTGCCAATCTGATCTGAGGTTCGTTCGGGGCTGTTTTTTCTCCATTCTATCTCCGTTGTTCAGGAAACAGTGCTGCTCGAATAGTGCATTGTGGGATTATGAGTTTTAGTGTACTTTTTTTGTTACTTTCTGACCTACCGATCTACTCTAATATCCTCAAGGGAAACACATTGGCATATTAATCGCTTAAATAGACACAATTCAACTTGTTTCATGTAACTTGAAAAAACGAATAACTGTGAAATAACATTGTAAACCCGTATCATGGGTCTAGCGTAGCATTGAATCATTGTTGACGGTGAACTGTGTTCGAGTAGTGCATTTTGGGACATTGAGTCTTAACGTGCTAATTTCTGAGCTACTCTCAACTGAATGACGCCAATATTTTCTCCGAAAACATAATAGTATGTTAAATCACCTAGACACACACAGTTTAACTGGTTTGCAAATAAACATATAAGAAAAAAGAACAATATAAACCAGTGTTAGAGGTCTAACATGACGTTGCTCGTTATCAAAGCCAATAGTACTAGTGTCTCATATACTCATCCACTCCCGTTCTCTTCTTGGATTCGTTTGATGAAACTTTCCACTTCTGTCGGTGTGCCAAAAGTTTGTGTTTTGTCCTTGTGTGTCACCAGCAATCTAGCCGGGATCAACATGCCATGTTTTATCCCCATGCTACGTAATTTCTGTCTGGCCGAGTCGAATTCCTTCTGCTTCTTGTGTTCTCCTGTCGCTAGGTCGGGGTAGAAACGTACTGGTTTGTCCTTGTGTAGGATTTGTTTTTGGGCTCTGGCTGCTCTTAATACAGTCACCTTATCTCTGTCGTTCAGGAATTTCATGATCATCGTTCTCGGAGGCGCGTTGGGCTCCCGTCTCTGACCAATGCGATGAGCTCTCTCCAGTGTGAGTTTGGATCTTAGTGCTGTGAGCCCCAGTGTCTCCGGTATCCAACTCTCGAGAAAGGTGCAGGCGTCGTCTCCCTCCTCTCCCTCCCGCAGGCCAACGAGTCTCAGATTAGACCGCCTGGCTCTTGATTCTAGGTCTGTCACCTTGTCTTCCAGCTCTTGTTTCTTTCCCTCCAGAGAGTGGACCTTTGCCTGGAGGACATTCACCTCATCCTCCGTGTTGGAAATACGGACCTCTGCATGTGTAATTCGTTCCGTACATTCTCCCATATCTTTCCTCAGTCCATCAATTGCGACCAACATTTCTTCATGTCGGTTTGCAGACTCGGACCTCAATTCTCTGATAGCTTCCAGAATCCTGTCATATTTTCCCCCTTCTTCCTCGGCAGTTTCTGTGATCCCCGCGCTGCTCGAGTTAGCCTTAGCATCGTCCTTGTTTCTAGGAGAGCTGAAGTCCATAATTTTAGATTGTACTTGTGGGTTCTTTCGGGTACTCGGTTTCCCTTGTATAGACGACATCTTTTACGAGTGGTATGGCTGATTTTAATTGACTTTAGCTAGGTTTGTAGCAGAATTTGTTTGAAGGTTTTAGTGGAGGTGAGAAAACCCGTCTTCTCAGCACGCCGCCATTACCGGAAGTCCAGGCAGAGCCCATTTGGCTCTGGTTGTAGGCGTATTCCTACTGAACAATAGGCATGCAGAATAAACATTGTTTACAAAAATGTAAACATTTTTCACACTTTCTACACACTAATAAGGGTTCTTTAGCTGCCCCTTTTGAAGAACCCTTTGAAAAAAAGGTTCTACATTAACTAAAGAAGGTCCTATGGTTCTTCAAAGGGTACTGCTAACAGGATAGCGGAAGAACCCTTTTTTTCTAAGAGTGTAGGGTATACTTTTTATTTTAAGGTAAATTTACTTCTCAGACACCCATTCACCAGGGATGACCACCCAAACATTGGCGTGACCCCTGTGTCATTACCAAGGTAAAATGATGTAAACAAGCTAGTGTCATTAAGTCCTGTTTTCCAAAGACTAGACTGTTTTGTAATCCACTAAAAATCCAAACAAATATTCCTTATAAACATTTCAAAATACACCCCATGAACAAGCTGCATCCACTGGTGGGTGGTCGTGCATCATTTGTAAAACTTTAACTAAAACAACTGCATAGGAAACTGAAGATTAATGCATTTAATGATGAGGTATGTCTTACTACAATGAGTGCACTGTAACTGTCTCACTGCTTACTGAATCATACATCGTCGATATAGTGAGAAGTCATGATGTGGTCTCTGATGAAATGTGCACTTCCTAGGCTCCCTCTATCCGGGCTGAGGAGTCCTCGAGTCGGCAGGAGTCCTCGGTGGAGTAAGACACACCCCAATTTCCTGGTCCCAGGACATATTGCGGAAACTGCCACTTGTAAAGGGACACTACGTCTATGAAGGAAACGTCCGACCTGAGTACTCAAACATGATAGCTACCCACAATCAATTAACATGAATGACTTATGATCACATGATAACTACCTGTAATCAATTAATCAAATTAATCAATCAACTCCATTAGCAAACACAATCAATCAAACAGCAAAACCCCCCCCCAAATGTTTCAGCTAGGATTCAAAGCAAGATTGCAACGGCATGTTGTTTCAACAGTTGAAAAATATATGTATGTATGTATGTATGTATGTTCAAAGACATGTGGTCATTCCACAATTTTATGACATCACCACTTTGAGAAGAAGCCATGTTCGCATCAATGATGAGCAGTAAGTACACCGGCACAAATTATATTTAATTTTTAATATATATTCACACCCTTTATGAAAACAACCGCAAATCCTTTACAACTAGGCACTTCTCGCTCTGAAAGGATTAGATGCATGTAGGCAATAGTTGAAACTCTACCTAGACAACCAATGGGCTAGCTGGTGTAGTTACCACTTTGCATGTAAACACCAATCTGATCCTTTTAAATAAATAAGTGACTGTGTTGATTTTGGACCAGGGATTCAATACCAGGGTAGTGGAATCAGTACACTACTGTAGCACTAGATGGCAGCAGAACCTATTTGTTGGTCCTGTTACCAACTCTTTGCTCGATGAAAACATTGTTCATGAATTCTGTTATGCATTTCTTTGAAACTCTACTACCCAACCCCTGCAGCTCAAAAGACCTTGCAGTGTTCAACCAAAATGCAAAGGACTGTGTAAAGAAATGGGAAACTGTCATATAACCACCACACTTCAGAGAAATGAAAAGAAGAATTGAAATATATTGTAATGAAATGGGTCCTGTCATGGCAACCAGTAATTGATTTTATTCATGGCATTATCAACCTTTTAAATAAACTAAACCATGTTTTTTCTGCCATTTCTGTTCAGTGTTCCTAAACCAACTGAAATCACAATTGGGTAAGTGAACACCTACTTCAAAAGGAAAAACTACTGTATGCTTTTTGCTAACTTTGTTTCAGTTAGTGATTAATAACCCCAAATCCACAATAGTTGGTCCATACCTCTGTGGTGTTCTTTGGTATGTGTCTCTTTCCCAGTAAGAAGCAGATCGGGGTCCCAGTCCCCAGGGAACACACAGTCCCATATCTCTCGCTCTGCCATGTTCCCAACTTTCCGATCTCCAGACAACCCAGATACAAGGGTGAGGAGACCCCTGAACCCCCTCATACCAGCCTGTGCCCATGACATCACCGTTCTGACCAAGACCAAGGGTAGGAGACAGAGAAAGATAGTTGATATATTTACAGATAATTATTTTGAAAAGAGAGCAAGAAAAATAAAGGAAGAGGAGAGACCTGTTAGTATAGAATTCTCATTCCTCATTCACAGGTGCTGCTTTCAGACATGAGGTGTTGGATGTTCCCATGGAAACCCAGAGGAAGGCTCTGCTGTGGCCAGGGCAACACAGCTCTGACATAACCTTATGATAAACATCACTAACCAAAGCTTTTGTAGTCTGTTGTTGAGTCAATGACAAACACATTTCCTATAAGGTTTCTTTTCACTTCAATAATAAATTAAATTATTTTAAAAGTATTTGTATCCAAGACAGTGAGCAGTGAGAGACAGGTGTTCTGAACCTGGAGAGGACACACTGGCTCACCTCTTACCAGCTCTATACAGGTAAAGACACACACACTGTAGTGACCACCACGTTTGACCAGATAAATAAGCACAACCCAGGAAGGAAACGACACTGAGCAAGCTGCAATTCAACCTCACCGGGCGTATTTAATTAGAAAAAGTCGGGGGTGGGTCGGAGGTGGCTACAGGCCTCCCAACCGGGCTGCCGGGTTCTCTCTCTGGTCTCTCTGCGGCCTATGGCCGAGATCAGACTGGTGGCAGACAAAACACATTAATCTCTCATCATGGAAATGTACTGCCAGGGACCAGCTCTCACCCAGTCGACGCATGTTCGTTGTCTGTCCATAGCTCTCACCCAGTCGACGCATGTTGTCGGTCCATAGCTCTCACCCTGGTGCTAGCTCCACTACTCATGTGTGCCTCCCTGGGCTAACACACCTGTGGTTACCTGGGCCATCCGGCTGATTGGGGAATGCAGGGCAGCTGTGTGTGGTCATAGTGTCTTCCCACTATCACTCTGCTTCACCAGTGGAATGGCTCTTGTGTCGCTGTCAATAGCTGGGACCTTGTGGGGGTCACTACAACACTCACACACACACACACACACACACACACACAGGGCTGCAGACACACACATATACAGTATGCACACATAAGCATTTTCACTAAGTCATAAATACACACTCTTTGTTTACTGTGGTGTGTCAGGTAGTGGGTTAGAGATCACTGTCGGAGAACACACACCCTACAGGATACAGCTGGTAGGATATCTGAGAACACACAGACACTGGTAGGATGTAGAGTGGTGTTTCCTAAATGCTGGATTGGTTGCAGTCAATGCTTACAGGGTCATGGTTTGAGACTGGGCAGTACAGTAGCTGGAAACATTGTTTTGTTTATGTGGATAGTTAGCCAAGGTGGAAAAAGTGCAATGACTATGTGTCCATGATCTTTAGTTCTTATGACTGGTTTACTAGTTAGTACTCTATCAATCTTCTCCATGTGTCTGACTGAATAAACTCCCGGAAGACATTAGATCTGCCCCTACTTTGCCCATTTTCAAATCCAAGTTAAAGACCTTTATGTTTACTTTTGCTTTTAACTGCTACTAAACTACTGAGTTGATTGAAGGCATGAGTGGAAGTGTTATAATGGAGTCTTATAACAATTTTAATTGTTAATGTGTGTTTTTTGTGCTATGCACTGCTTTGCTGCTTGTCTTTCAATTATTTATTTTTTTGTAAAGCACCTTGAATTGCCTTTGTGTATGAAAAGTGCTATATAAATACATTTCACTTCACTTCACTTCACTGATGTTTGTTTGTCCCAGAGAGAACGGTCCTACCCCATCCTGGTCCCCCCGTGGCTGGCCTGGATCCAGGAGGGCCAACGGACACTAAAGAGCAGCTACTCTAACACCCAATACCATCCCAGTTGTCACCCAGGTAACGAACCCAGCAACCACCCAGACAATGACCCTGAAAAGGACTGTCTTCATCTGTGTTCTGACTTCTGACCACCACCACCGTAGAAACCATGACAACAGTGACCGTTGCTATCACACTGACAAAATAGGGAATGTGAACCTCAAAAGTTCCAAATGATTCCGGATCAATCAAGCAGAGGTGAGATAGAGGAGGAGGAAGGAGAAGTAATGAGCCACTGTGACACCCTGGACCAGCATGTACAGTTCTGCGGTGCCAAGGAGGGCTACTGTGGGTGTCAGAGTCTTAGGTCCAACATGACAGACCGAGACCAACCGAGCCATACCCCCCTACAGACACACCCTCATACCCAGGACACGATCACTCAACCTGGGGAAGATGACGCAGCCAGGGTCCCTGGGTGGTATGGATGTCCTGGAGAGTCTTACTGGGGAATGCCCCAGGGGTACCCTCCATGATGCCAAGGAGTGATGGGGGGTCTCCTGAGGAGCTTCTCCTGCATTCACCCCCCTGTCAACGCCCTGGAGGAGTTTGAGGAGGGGTACCATCAGGGGGGTTCAGGGTGTGAAAGGGGCAGTGGAGGGGGGCTCTTCCGCTCACAGTCGGTTCTGCTGGATCTCCAAGACTCGATCCAACGCCCGCAAGCAGTTTCGCCCCACCCTGAGGGGTGTGCCTTCAGATCTCTGTGACAACCACCATACTGGGAGAAGGCACTTCTTCTATACTTTCACAACTGAATAGTGTACAAAACTCACTCACACACAGACCTACACAAACATGAACACAGACACAACAAACCCACCTTCTCTAACGGTGAGGTTATTGGTTAATTCACAAATATATCAAACAAGACTTTGACAATGCATGGAACAAAAAGTAGAAAAGTAGAAAAAAGTGTATTTTGCTGTTAAAGAAATAAACATCTTCTTACAGTAACCTCTGTCATTCTCCGCTTTTATTAATTCCCATGTGTTGTTGTTGAATTGTTGTTGTCGTCGTCGTCTTAGATTTGATATATTTCCTATAGTAAAGCTGAGAAACGAGCTGGTGTGATCTGCATAGCTTACTAACCTACTGGTTTCTTGCGAAAGTGTTTTTTCGTGTGCGCACGGTGAATCTCCACCCTCTTTTGTGTTGCGAAAAAGTTTTCTCTGGTGTCCAATCCAGACAAGTTCTCATCTGACGTTCAAAGGAGAGGGGATTAGTTTACATTGTGACAATTTTCTGGAAAAAAAACCCATTGCTTCCTAGAAAAGGTGTTGCCTATACAATACGACAACGTTTCAGCTCTTTCTAGGTAAGTTACGTTTCTGCCTTTTGCTTGCTTATACACTAGGGCTGTTTGTGAATAACAAATAGAGATATCTAGATACATTATTATCTATTAAGAGTTTGTACTCAGAAACAAACCAAAACACTGTCAAAGTTAATCTTCCGGAAGCATGTCAACCGTATGTATTACTGTAAAGCGCACTATCCACCGTCTAGCTTTGTTTACAACGTTTTCAAATAGCATGCTGACAATGTTGTTATTACTGGATGGTCGTTAACCGCCAAGGACCCTCCTGAGAGCAGAGTCACGTGGTCGCCAATACCTCCGCGGAAGTGTCCGAGACAAACCAACTCCATGGGACGGTGGGGCGTCACTGATGGGACAGGACACTTCGATATCTAAACTGTGCCCTGCACCCCATACTGTCAACATGATGTCTGATATGTCAGATATGAAATATCAAATGGAAATGGAAATAGATTAAACATTTTAAATAGATAATAATAAATAAATTTAAAAACTCTCAATCAGTGAAGCAATCAATCAATCAATCAATCAATCAACTCCAAGTGCTGAACAATAGTAAATAAACCACAATACAATAAAACAAGAGGTACGAGATAAGAAAATAGACATACTAATAAGACCAGGAATAATACAAAAACAAAAATAGGAATTAGGAGATAAGAAATAGGGGTAAAAGTGCAAGTTGACAAAGATACTAAACAGACAAGGCTAAAAAGGTGTGTTTTAAGGTTACCTTTAAAAATATCCACACTCTCTGCCACCCTCAAGTCCTCCGGCAAGCTGTTCCAAAGTCTAGGGCCATAGTGGCTAAAGGTGGCCTCGCCGTGGGTCTTTGTCTGGACCCCTGGAACAATCAAGAGACCAGTACCAGAGGACCTGTGGGATCTAGTGGGTGCATATTTTAAAACCATGTTTGACATGTAGTCGGGAGCGAGACCATGTAGTGCCTTGTAAACCAATAAAATAATCCTAAAATCAATTCTACGACTAACAGGTAGCCAGTGCAGTGATTTTACAACAGGTGTACAAGCTGGAGTTGATCTATGGCTTTTTTAGGTAGACCACAAAGAAGAGCATTACAATAGTCCAGCCTGCTAGTGATAAAAGCGTGCACTAGTATCTCAGTATTGGCCTGGGAGAGAAATGGACGCACTCTGGCAATATTTTTTAAGTGATAAAAGGCAGCTTTGGTTACATTCCTGATGTGGGCATCGAGAGTTTAATTGGAATCAATGATGACACCCAGGTTTTTGGCCTGGTGCTTAGGACTGAGTGTCAGTGACTTCAATTTAGAGGTCAGTTTCTCTCTCGGTGCCTCTGCTCCAATGACAAGTACCTCTGTTTTGCCCTGGTTGAGCTGAATTTCTGAGCCATCCAAGCATAAATGTCTATAATACAGTCTTGGAGGGCATCAATAGGGCTTGTGTCACCAGGAGACACAGCAATATAGAGCTGAGTGTCATCAGCGTAGCTGTGAAAATTGATGCCACTGCCCCTGATGATACTGCCAAGGGAGACAGTGAATGACAGTTTATAACATAAATAGCACAGATATAACGTAGCTTCTCTGTGTTGTAACTGTACACTAACTACATAGGCATGTCATGCATTTGGCCAGGTTCCTTTTATTATCATTCAATATCATGCTTGACTCTTCAGTAGAGTGTTTGGTGAGGTAGATTCACCTGACAAAGACAACAACTGTGCCTGGAAGACCTTGATGGTATGATGAAAGGTGAGATGTTCTCTCTTTTACCCTTAGGGAACCAGTCGTAATGGGGGACATCAAGAAGGGGAAGAAGGTGTTTGTCCAGAAGTGTTCCACGTGTCACACAGTGGAGGAGGGGGGGCGACACAAGGTGGGACCTAATCTCTGGGGCCTGTTTGGCAGGAAGACAGGACAGTCACCTGGGTTTTCATACACACAGGCCAACATTAGTAAAGGTATGTGTCATAAGGGTGTGTGTGTGTGTGTGTGTGTGTGTGTGTGTGTGTGGTGTGTGTGGTGTGTGTGTGTGTGTGTGTGTGTGTGTGTGTGTGTCTGTGTCTGTGTCTGTGTCTGTGTCTGTGTCTGTGTCTGTGTGTGTGTGTGTGTGTGTGTGTGTGTGTGTGTGTGTGTGTGTATGTGTGTGTGTACTCTGTCTATAAGCCTGGTTGCGAGAGCTGCAAGCCTGGACAGGCATTAAAGACAGGCATTACATTATCTCTCTCTCTCTCTCTCTCTCTCTCTCTCTCTCTCTCTCTCTCTCTCTTTCTCGTTGAATGTCTGACCTCTGTTTAGGTATAGTCTGGGAGGAAGGGACTCTGATGACATATTTGACGAACCCTAAGAAGTACATCCCAGGAACCAAGATGATCTTCTCTGGGATCAGGAAGAAGAAGGAGAGGCAGGACATTGTGGCCTATTTAAAGGATTCCACCTCCTAGGGGTGCACGCAAACACACACAAACACACACACACACACACACACACACACACACACACACACACACACACGCACACACACACACCAGACATGCAGAAATATAATGTTTTACATTCACACCTTAGAAATGCCCCACAAACTGTTTTACATTCTCTGCAGACAGACTCAAACACGCCCTCAACAAGCATGTACTCTTGACTTAAAGACACACTCCCTTGGCTGGAGGACTACGTACAAACTATGTACGAACACGCCCCGGAAGAGCTCAGTCATACAGAGGGTTCTGTACTCCTGTCATATTTATTTGTCTGTCTCTTGAATACTTGTTGTACTTTTATACTTGCCTTTGCGTTACAGTAAACCATTTCTATTCCCCTTTTATATGTTCAGCTCGCCATCTTGCTGCCATTTTGAAGCCAAGCTTGTACAAATACTTGTGTTTTTAATTATGGATTGAGTCTGCTGCAGCACAACTTTGGAATGTTCCAAAGAGCATTTACAAGCATTTTCTGCTCAGAGTTTGAGCAGCAATCTTTCTCAGTCACTTTCACATGCAAATGACCTTTTCTACAAGATACATTTGAGATAGAAATGTACAAGCTATCAAATATCAAAATAATGTTTTCATTGTAAACCTCATCAGACAGACAAACCACATGACTCAAACCTAAACCAAAACATACCGTTACCATAATCTTTGATTTCTGTGTCTTAGTTGGGCTTGGTGAGAGATACTATTGTTGTCAACTTTGATCAAGTGAGTGATCTAACACTTATGTCAACTATAGTTTACACTCTCAGTTTACTTTGCATTTAAACAATGACATTATCACATAATTTTTGACCTGAGTGAATTGTCCTTATGATTATTTTCGAACTTGTTTTTTTTCTTTCTTTCAAAGATGTACAGTTTATGCAGTGGTGGTTTACTTTGTATTTAAAATATTTTTTTGAATATTGTCCTTAGTTGATTATTTGCGAACTTGTGTGTTTTTCTTCTTTCTTTCAAATACAGTTTTTGCAGTGGTGAGTTAAGCATTGTTTATGGCACTACTAGCAAAAGCAGTCAACACTGGTCTAGGCTAGGAAGAATTCACTCCAAATATTGTAGCAACTAACGGTAACCAACAGAGAGCAGCATTGGATTGGAGAGCAGAGAGATAACATGGATTTATAAAGACAATAATATTTTGCAAGCACGCACACACACACAATTAAGCACTTCACGATGCTATTCTGCAACCTCAATTGTATCTGTTCCAGCAGCATTATGAGACATCTAAACATCCCATCTAAATAATTGCTAACTTTATTTCATGGCATACACTTGTCGCTGTTGTATGTAGTGCTGTGTTGGTTTGATTCAGACTACTGTGTTGGTGTGGACCTCATAGCGCGACTGGCGAGTCGATAAGT
>NC_137690.1:59845352-59847852 GCF_963989245.1 Nansenia antarctica | reverse complement strand
AACCACGGGTTTTGCTGACACACCATTTGTTGGAGGGAAGCTCACATCCGCTAATGCGCTCGGCTGTCCGCACCACCCTCTGTAGCGCTTTGCGGTTGAGGAGGGCAGTGCAGTTGCCGTACCAGGCAGTGATGCACCCAGTCAGAATGCTCTCGGTAAGTAACAAGCCATGTATAAGTGTATGAAGCTCTTCTCTCCTGTCTCACACAGGGCTTTGTTGGTCTGTCAGGGATGTTGGGACAGAAGGTGAGCATGAACTTGACACACTGACTAGAATCTCAACCAAAGTGAATCAAAGGACATCCCTTTGACATATCATAACCTCTCTCTCTCTTTCTCTTTCTCTTTCTCTTTCTCTTTCTCTTTCTCTTTCTCTTTCTCTTTCTCTTTCTCTTTCTCTGTCTCTCTCTCTCCAGGGGGATTTGGGAACAAGGGGAAAGTCAGGAGCTCCAGGGAGGAGGGGGCCCAGTGGTAGACCAGGCAAAAGAGGAAAACAGGTGAGCGAGAGAGTAAAGAAGGGTAGGTAAAGAGAGGAATAGGGAGAGGATTGAAGAGGAAATTGAATTGGCATGCTGTGTGTGTGTGTGTGTGTGTGTGTGTGTGTGTGTGTGGGTGTGTGTGTGTGTGTGTTTTTGGGGTGTTGTGCGTTCATTCATGCGTGTGTGAGTTTGGTGTACTTTTTGTACGTTTGTGTGTGTAGGAGGGGTAGCCTATTGGCATTGAGCTCTTCACACCTAGACATGTCATGGTGTTACATAGTGACACTCCCCTACTGGTATCCTGTCATCTGATAGGTGTGACTAATTCAGTCAATCGTGCTTGACTTCCTGATCTATGTAAAGACTTCCTCTGGGGTGTGAGGGTCTTGGACTGCACTCCCCTCCCTTTTCTCTTAGGACTGGACTATTTCTGCTATGTGCAGCTGGCAGTTGCAGTGCCATCTAGGTCACTTTAGGACTGTGTGTGTGTGTGTGTGTGTGTGTGTGTGTGTGTGTATGCGTGCATAGTAATGTGTGTTCTTAATCATTTTGTATCACCTGTGTGTGTGTGTGTGTGTATGTGTGTGTGTATGTATGCGTCCATAGTAATGTGTGTTCTTAATCACTTTGTATCACCCGTGTGTGTGTGTGTGTGTGTGTGTGTGTGTGTGTGTGTGTGGGGGGGGGGGGGGTGGTGTACGTGTGCACATGTGCACTTGTGTGTTTGTGTGTAGGTCATCTGATGTGTGGTGATCTAAAGATATGTGTATGGAATGTGTGTGTAGGTGGACCTGGGAATTTAATAATGATTGATTTGTCAGTCGATTTTAGGGTTGGGGTCTCTCTGTGTCAGTGCTGTTGACAATGTTGACTGGGAATTATCTGTCTTGACACAGCGGAAGAATGCTACTGATTGTATATATTAATGTGTATGTGTCTATGCGCACAATGTCTCTGGTGCAGGGTATTAAGGGGCAGATCGGTAATCTAGGTGGTATGGGTCCCTCTGGCCCCCCTGGTCCTAAAGGACACACTGGACCCCCAGGCCTACCTGCCTCAGGTAACAACACACACACACACACACCCACACACACCTACAGTATAACTAAATTAAAGTTAAATTAAATGTGGCCCTGGTTAATAATGACGTGTGTGATTGTGTCACCTGTAATTGTGTGTGTGTGTGTGTGTGTGTGTGTGTGTGTTTTTTGCAGGACTCTACTTGGTGGGGGAGAAAGGTGAGGAGGGATTACCCGGACCCTCAGGGCACTGTGACTGTAATTCGCCAATCGGAGGGACCAGCGCCCCCTATGGCAGCTATACCCAACGGGGCAACTACGATAAAGTCCCTGCTGTGAGGCACACACACACACACACACACACACACACACACACACACTCACACCTCTCCTCAATGTACCAACACTGAATGGCTACTGTATTTATAAACATAATAGTGTAATGTTCCTGATAGTGTGCTCTTCATATCAAAGCTCTTCGATTCTTCGATTCACTCTCTCTGATATGTATGTAGATATTTATGGTGGACAGTGAGGAAGAGCTGGACCGTTTACACACAGACAACGCCATCGCCTACCGCAAAGATCAGAGGTCCCTCTACTTCAGAGACAAAGACGGATGGACACCCATACAGGTACGGTGGAGCAGAAAGAAGATAAGAGTATCAGTCAGACTACAACCCATATGTATGGTTGTGTAGCCACTTGAATGCTTATGTCAACTAATACTTTTCAATCATCTCAGCGATTATGGCATCTGTTTCATGAAGTAAGTCATTAAGTAAGTCACTGCCTGCTGCAATAAGACTGTACAACTCCTCCTCCTGCTGGCTCGATCGGGGTAATCAGAGTCAGGCTGGGGGGATGTTAAATCATACTGGACTGTTGTTACTGCATATAATGTTTTAGATGTCTATTTATTCTATTATTCAATCAATTGTCACTTTATTTTGTTGTTGTTCATGGTGTGAGCTGCTGTAACGCCTCAATTTCCCCTCGGGG